>NC_053026.1:217732062-218029765 GCF_003073215.2 Triticum urartu
TTCGCCTTGTATTTTCTTCTATGGGCAACATGGAATGGCAGGATATCCGTGCTAAAATTTAAACGATAATCGCTACCTCTTCTCGGCTTGAACTTTGTTTTCTACAGGCAACATAGAATAATAGGAGTGTCGAGCTGAAATTTGAAACTACTCAGGGTTCGTTTGGCCATTGTATATATATATATATATTACTAATTACTAAGTTTTCTATGCATTTAATGTAGTCCATAATTCAAATTTGAACTACAACCACATGCTCCAGTGAAGCAAAATGGGTGGGAAATCATACATTTGTCATTGGGTGCATGTGTAGGTCTCGTTTAAAGAATGAGAATGAATTACAAACTTGTCGTCGTCCTAAAACATTAAGAATCTCGGTTTTTAAATCCCAGTAAATCAAAAAGTCACCCAAAAAACAAGAAACTTGTCATGGTTTCATGACATGGCTCATATATGCCGTGGTAAAAAATCGTCCAGTTTGAGAAGAGGCGCACATATTAGTAGCCAACAAAGTCCTTTTCGAAACAAAAAGCTGACACATTAATATCGCAAACGGGTGTATTATATTTACCATGTCGAAATTTAACCATACTCGGTGGCATGCGTGCAGCTGTTTGATTAGACAGGACGAGCGTGAGAAGTCCGCCGTGCAGGCTCGATGGGACGCGTGCGAGCAGTCTGCCGCGCAGGCTCGACGGGACGCATGCATCCTGTCCACCTCGCAGGCTCGACGGGACATGTGCGAGCAATAAGGCTGCCCATGCTCACCGGGAAGCGAGCTCTTTGACATCCATGCACCAGCCGCCGCCTGCCTCGCTCACAACTTCTCCATTAATGGGTTAATTAAAGCACCTGGACGGAGGGTGTTTGCTTGTGATCCCATGGCAGCATTTGCTTTGTTCGTGTTTTCAACTCGTATTCCGCCCTAATTTAAATTGCCACATAGGGCAACGGATAATACGACCACAAATAAATTGGCAACGGATAATACGACGACAAATTTACAATGGCGTAGATAATAATTGTCTTGCATATTCTGGATAATAAAAAATGCCACATGCGGCAAAGCCCGGATGACACGGGGGCAAGAGAAGAAGGAAATTGGAGACAACGATCTGGGTCGCTACTGTCTCTACTCGTCGATGGATCGCCGGGCCGCGAAATCCTCCAGTTCCTTCGATTCCTCACGACTTTGCTTGAAAGTAGCCACGGATTCCTCTGCCTCCTGCCCGCGCTCGATCCGGAGCTTCCTAAAGGCACCCATCAGTTCATCGATGACCACTTTCAGTGTCATCTCCGAGCACTGCTCTGCTCATGCAGATTGTTCTAGCCGGCGGCCTCCTCCTCCTTCCCGGCGACCAACTTGAGGAGCTTCGCATTGTCACACATGAGTTGCTCGACGAGGCCGGTCGCCTTGTCAACCGAGGCATCGCTGATCTTGAGCAGCTCCATCAAGATGTCGACCAGCTCCTGCTATGTAGTGACGCCAGCGAGAATGTCTTCATCGCCGGCGACGGACTTCAGGAACGCCGGCTAGTCGCGATGGCCGACGTCGCGAATGTGCTTGTGAGAGCCCTCTCGTGCCCGTGAGAGCTCATTCGAGGGCACTGCGGCGCGCCGGGACATCTCTGCTACAGCCGCGGCTTCACGGCGGGACCTCTCTAGTGCTTCCGCAGCCTTGGTCTTTGTTGCCTGGTTATATGTCCTCCCTAAACTCCTCCTACGGCTCAAGGCAGAACAACTTGACAGAAAAACATGTTTTGTGGGTGATGAGGAGAGGAACTGTGAAGTAATTTTCGAGTGGGTAGTTTTTATAGCCCGATGCTAAGTGTGAACACATATTAGTTTGATAGGTGTGAACATATTTGCAATTACTTATTGCGTTGTAATCAGCAATGTGACGAGAAACAAGGTCAAAATTTATTGATGGTAGAAGGTTGACCACGTAGTTGCCACGCGTTATTTATCACACAAGTGTTAACATAAGGAAATGCATGTGTAACTTACTAATCATCACACACGAGTACTCGCAGACGCATCATGTGCGATACTCCTAGCCACCGCAAGCAACTAGTTTGCATCTTTCAAAGTTTTTTGTACACACAGAATCGCACACGAACTAACTATATTAACCGTCTGTGTTGTAAATTCTCATCGCAAACAGTTCATCTAAGTCGGTTGTTTGCCACGTATCACACACATCTTGTTAAGTTGAATCGTTTCTGTTGCATTCGCTAATCAAAAACAGTTCGTCCGAGTGAACCGTATGCCCTATATCACACACACCTTGATTTGGCTAACCATTTATGTTAAACTCCCTAATAGAAAACGGTTCATCGAAGCGAACTGTAAGTCGTATATCGCACACACATTGATATGGCTGCCCATTTCTGTTGTTCTGCCTCATCGCAAACAGTTCGAACGGGTTAACCGTGTGCCCAGCATCGCACACGCAATTTAAATCTGAACCGTGTTTGATGCATCCTCCATCGCAAAAGTTTTCCACCTTTTTGACGGTTTTTTACATCCCCGTTTGTGATTAATGCATCGCACATAGTTTCGTCAAAGGATCTCTGATCATAGTTTCACGTTAGCAACATCCTGCAGTAGTGAAACCTATGTGATCGAGCTCTGGCTCATGGCCCCCTCCGCGCACATCACCTCACCAGATCCGCGGTGCCTTTATCTTTTCACGGAAGGAGCAATCGCCGGACAGCAAGCGCGGCTATGGGCTACTCTCTCTCTCTCGCACTAACTCACGGGAACCTCCGGAGCCTAGCTACAGGTGGTCCCACCAGCTGCTCCCCTTCATCCTTTTCACTTTGGCGTTAAAGGGAGGGCTTCTGAGCATCGCGCCTCTAGAGCTCTTACTAACTCTCCAGCTCTCACCCCCTGGCCTTGACCACGGCATCACGACCTGGCATACCAGCGGCAGCTGAGCTCACTCGAGGGTCAGGACCCGAGGACGCAGAGCACTCAGGAGAGTGTAAGGGTGGGAGCTGGCATCGACACAACCTGGAAGCATTGCGATCAATGGCGCATGAACCGGATGCCACGCAAGGAACCGACCTAGGATCGCTAAGATAAGTCATGTATCCAAGGCAGCCCAGCTTGTGACTTAGGATTTTCGGCTCCTGCAGCCTTGCTCCGGCAATGCCGGCTTCCTTTTCTACCTTTAGGGAGGTGCTTGCATGCCAAGGGGGACCTCTTGAGCATCGCACCTCAGGAGCTCTTACCGGACCTCGGGCCGTTCACCTCCTGGCCTTGACCACGTCATCATGACCTGTCGGCGTAGAGCACTAAGCTACTGCGAGGATGAAAAGTGGGACAATGCCAGAGCAAGACAGGCAATCACGAATTTCGCAATAAAAATGATATTAATGCAAAAGCGTTACAGATTCTTTACACACCCCCACGGGGTTCGTCTCAATTCCTTGCAGGGAACAAAAGAAGGAAGTTTCTAGGAGCCCTATCTACAAGCATCACCATCGATGCCATCATCAACAGTGGGCCACAAGGGGTCGGCGCTAGCCCCATCCAGATCAGTGGCGATGACGAGCGGACGCCGCTAGTGCAGCCCGGGCACGGCGAGAGCTCGGGGGCATGTAGCTGTCGTCGCTTGTCTCTGGAGTCTCGTCAGGCTCGGGGGAGTCATTAGACTCCCAGGCGCCGTCACTGCTACTGGAGTAGTCGTCGGGAGGACCAAGGGTGGGCCCAGCGCCTGCCCCTGCACTGTCCCGGAGATCCCCTTCAGGGTAGCACTCCAGGCGGCGACATTCCTCATCGAAGACTTTGAAGAACATCATGGAGGCGCTGTCATACTCAAAATGGATGGCGAGGGCCCCCTCCGCGCGACAGACACGGGCAACCTCGCCCCATCAATGCCCGGGGAGACGGCCTCGACCTATGCTCCCATCATCAGGTTGCTGCACTCAGCATGCCACAGCCACAGCTCGAGCAGAACCCTTGGCAGCATCTCTTCGGCAAAGAATGGCGGGAATCGGATCCATGTGTGTGGTGGCATTGCCGCCCACACCACGAGTTCATGCGAGGAGCCCTTGGCGTCGGTTCGCGGGGCGGCGGCGCGCGCCACCATGGCACGGCCACCGCGGCCATGGTGCGGGCGGCGCCGGTCACTGCCTCCTCATCCGGAGCCTTCTGCCCGAGCGTACAAGGGCAGCGGGTAGCCGGGGGAGGTCGCTCGTACCAAGGCCTCGTCACCTCCGGCCTGACAACGATGTCGCGGGAGCGGGCCAGCCTCTTCATCGGTGGGAGTGGCCCAAGCTCTTCGTGGGGGTTTTTCCTTCTCACCGGCGGAGAACCTCCGTATCAGCGCCATGAGCAACACAACAAGGACGAAGAAGAGGAAGCAAGCAAAGTGGAGGAGAGGATGAGCAAGGGGGGATCTGCCCCTCTCCTCATTTATAGCCAGAGGGAGGCCAACCGTCGACCTCCACGATCTAAGGTAATGATGATTTTCTTCTGCATGCAGCCATGTCTCGTCAAGTCGGGCAGTTGGCGAGGCAGCGTGGGGAAGCGGAGATGCCCACGCCCCATCAATCGCCATGTGTCAATCAAGGCCTTAGGCGGTTGGGGCCCACGGCGCTCTGCACTTGCCCTTTGGCTTCGCCTCCACGCCATGTCCGAACACGCCTTGGGCTCGAGGGCTACTGTCGGCATCCTGGGAATGGGGGTACACATACTTTCCTGCCTGCGGCCCAGGGCATGCTCCACCAACGTCCTGGTATGGCCCATCTTTATCGGAAACCACCTCAAGACCCTCGCGAGGGGCCAATCCTCACGAGGCGGACGACACCAAGACCTCCTCTAGGGCGGCCTCGCTAGGCTGCCTCCCAAGGAGCGGAGATATCTATGCAAGGGGCATCTCACGAGGTCTGCGTGACATGAGCATGACGACCAAGGCCAGGTGGGCGCCAGCGGGTGCAGAGTACTTGTGTCCTCTTTGGTTCTAAAGGGGAAAGCATAGGCGAGGAGTCCTGAGGAATCAGGTAAAGGTTTCCATATCGGTGCAACAAGAACAAGGCCAGCAGGACGGCAGGACGGAGGTCACCGCGGAGCCCATGGCTGCATCACCACCAGAACCTTTGGCAGGCGAAGACCACCTTTTGTCATGACAACTTGTACTAGTTGTCTCCCTTCGAAATTGGCCGTTGTGGGATCCCTTCCCGCCTAAATATTTGGGAAGAGGACCAGGGCCTCTATAAATAGGACTAGCCACCACCGTAGTCAAGGATTGGCTCATCTTGGATCAGATCCACTCCACCAAGGCCATCTTACCAGCTCATTGAGCTTTCATCCATTGTACTGATTCATCCTCAGCCCACGAGGCAATCCACCACAACACACTGGAGTAGGGTATTACACCACAACGGTGGCCCGAACTAGTATAAACACTCGTGTCTCTTGTTCATTGGGTTTGGCGAGCTAGGCCTTGAGATCGTTGCAAGAGCGAGCTAGGGAGAGATCTTCATGCGCACCCCAGAGTTTGAAACCCAAGGGTTTTACGGAACCCACAATCCGACAGCCACCATGCGCGCCTCCTCCACGCAGGCGGAGACGACAATGACACGCTAGTTCCTCCTTGCCGGCATGATGGAGCACGCGCTCGGCCTCCTCTTCATACGTTGCATGCATAGATGCGGCTCCACTAGTTTCTCGCATGGTTGGTAGCGCGGTGGCATCGCGAGGAGGGACTGCAGACAACGTGAGTGGGCGAGCCTTTGGCTTCATGGTACAGGGATGGTGGCGACACAACGGTGACGGGCGAGAAATGGTTGGCCGGAGCAGGCGGTCGCCGGCATGCGCAACAGCGATGGTGGCATACTGAAGAGTGCGTGTATGGGCGCTTAGTGTAGTTTTATATAGGGTTGGTCAAACTTAAAAGAAAACCGTACCAGTACATGTAAACATTAGACGAGGCAGCACTTATATTAGTTACCACAGCCACGATACAGAATCCTGTGCAAGTACGTGAACCGTGGCCTCGCGGTCGATCGAACGATGCGTCACCATGTCGCGCTCCAAGGACACCCACCGAACCTCCACTACTGCAGGATGCTGCTAACGCGACACTATGATCAGAGACCCTTCGAGAAACTGTATGCGATGCAATAATCGCAAACGGTGTTGTATGAAATCGTCAGAAATGATGCAAAACGTTTGCGATTAATGATACATCAAACACGGTTCAGATTATAGTTGTGTGTGCGATGAGGGGCATACGGTTGATCTGTACGAACTGTTTGCGATGAGGATGAACAATAGAAACGGGTAGCCAGATCAAGGTGTGTGCGATATATGGCATACAGTTCACTCCGATGAACCGTTTGCGATGAGTGAGGTGAACACAAATGGTCCGGCGTAACAAGATGTGTGTGATACCCGGCAAACAGGTCGGTAATCAGAATTTTGTGCGATCATTATAGATAGCCCATACGGTCTTTTTTGTGAATTGTGTGCTCGTCAGGGCACACAGTTCAACAAAGCAACATGTTGGCGATAATGTAGGATAAACAGAGATATATACAGTCTGCTTAATTTAATCCTTCTTCTTCTTGTTGTTCTTGTTGGATGGCCCTGCAACATCATCTTGGCAAGGACGCTTCTTGCCGCTGACCGTTGGCTTTTCATCGCCGCCACCGTCGTCATGGTCGTTGATGTCGTCATCGTACTCCTCCTCCTTGTTCGACCATGCCTCCTCATCATTGTCATCCTATTCTTCGTCCTCCGACGGCTCCTTGTCCATTTGGTTGTTGTCTGACGACTCTGAAGGTGGCGTCCCTTCCATGAACCGGATATAATCGAGGTCTGGGCTCGATACCGGGCTCATGGAATACGAGCGGGACGATTCCGATGTTGACCTATCATCGGGCGCCAGATTGCTAGCGAACTGTCGTCCTCGCTATCACTCGACATGGCTGCAGAGTGTGTGCCAGTGTGTAGCACGACCTGCCGGGGACGATTAAGATGGTGGACACTTAAGTGGGGTATAAAGAGAAGAGCAACTTCCAATTGAAGCGAGCATTGAAGCGGGGGTTGATGTATTATCTAACCACTGATATAATCAACCGCAATTATTTGTACTCAGTCGCTCCAAATTCCTGGGGTGCGCAGGACTCCTATTGGCTATTTGGCTGGTTTCCTTTTTCAAGACAAAAACAAGGAATGAGTTTTGGGATTATGCATCGGTACCGGTAGGAACGGAGTAGGACAGTTGGCAAGCAATACATTGAGCTCTTCTTATTGATAAAGCCAGTAATAATCAAAAGAAAGGAAAAGAAAGAAGACAAAGAAAAATATCTGCATGAATCTTCGCATAACATCAATGGCATAGGACCTAGATGTTCATTGCTTAGAGCACATCTAGATGTGATTTAGCAATACTATCAAACAAAACCCCTAATCATCATTGCAAATAGCGCATAGAACATGGCTAATGCGACAACCACAACTACACATGCTATTTTGTACAAACATGTCGGGAAACTATGTTGTATACGGCACACTGTTCGTACATGTTGTTTGTGTTAGGTATTACAACGTCACACACAATTTCCGCACCAAACCGTGTGAGAAGACAACGTAGGTTAGACACGGTTGTCGTTACATAACCGTATGCGTCATAGGAGGTCAATCCTTGGTCTGCGGCAGGAGATAGGAGGAGCTCAACCATCAAGGTCGGCGGCGGCGTGATTCGAGCACATCCATCGCGGTCGATGGCGGGATAGTGGAGGTTGAACTTCAGGCGGCAGCCGCACTAAGCTTTGCTCCTCGACCCTGCTGTCTCGGTGTGCCACTGCATCGCACTTGTCTGTCTGCTGGGTGGAGGTCACCACGTGGCTAATTAATCAAGGTATTCTTTGCGTGAGTGGCTTAATTAACGTATTCAATTCCTAAGTGTAGTGGTGTACTAGTACTCTACGTGTAAATTGACTGGACATTAATTTTTGTCATTGCACGTCTAGATAACAACATGGAGTGCCCTTAGTAATTATTAAAATAAAGCCTTGTGATTTATGCACACATCTCTGGGCAGCAGTTAATCCGTGTATTAATGTTGTTATTTTATTTTTAATTACCATTCGTCTGCTGCAAATGGAACGATCTCGATGGATGAAGAATCAGAAAACCATAGATTTTATCAGTGGCGTGACAGAGTTCATGAATTTGGGTGAAAGTACAAAGAGGAGAATTGGCAATGCGGATTACATCATGTGTCCATGTACTGATTGTGCCACTACAGAGTCACATGAAGTTGCAGATGTCCAGATGCACTTAGTCTCTAGGGGATTCATGGATGGATATACATGTTGGACCAGACACGGTGAAGAGGAGGTCATGGAAGAAGATACCCAGGGCAGCGAGATGCCAAACCCCGATTAGTGTCACATGGATGTTGAATCTAACATCGGGTTAGAGGTGTCAAGCTACCAATGGAACACCGGAAAGCCAAAATTCCCACTGGAAAACCAAGCTGTCCACGCAGATGACGACGATCTTGATATGCCAGATTTTGCTGCTATGGTTGCAGATTTCGAGGGCCCAGAAAAGGATATGATTGGGTACAAGGATCTGCCAACCATTAATGCAGACTCCAAGAAAGAATTGTATCCAGGTTGCAAAAAGAAATATTCTAGGTTGAGTGCCGCCCTGGCACTTCTCAGATTTCAAGCAGCAAACGATTTATGAAATAAGGGCTTCACAGAGATGTTAGGTCTTTTGAAAGAAGTTCTTCCTGAAGATAATGTGCTCCCCAGAAGCACGAATGAAGCGAAGAAAATTGTTTACCCATTGGAACTTGAAGTACAGAAGATACACGCTTGTGTGAATGATTGTACATTGTACCGTGGTGAGTACAAAGATTTTCGTGCATGTCCCACATGCAAGCATGCACGATACAAGAACAGGAGAGCAAAGGACAAGTACAAATTTGACGATGAGATCAAGACAGGAATCCCGTTCAAGGTTGTTTGGTACTTGCCTTTAATTCGAAGTTTGAGGCGTTTGTTTGCAAACCCTAGAGAGGCAAAGAGGTTGCGGTGGCATCATGATGAGCGAAATGCGAATGGGTTTATGAGGCACCCAAAAGATGGGCCTCAGTGGGAATTAATCGACAACAAGTTTGAAAATTTTGCCAAGGATCCTAGAAGTACAAGGCTCGGGGAGTGTACTGATGGGATGAATCCTTTTGGTGGTATGAGCACCAATCACAGCACATGGCCGGTGCTTCTGTGCATATATAACCTAGCTCCTTGGTTGTGTATGAAGAAAAAATACATTATGATGTCAATGATTATCCAAGGCCCGAAGCAACCTGGAAATGACATCAACATTTACCTTCAGCTACTAGTAGAAGAACTGCTGACAGTGTAGATAGATGCGCCTGCTGTAAAATGTTATGATGCTTACAGAAAGGAGATTTTAGATCTACATGCGATGCTGGTGCACACCTTTCAAGATATGCCAGCATTAGGCAACACATCGGGGCAGAAAACAAGGGGAGATGTAGGGTGTGTCACATGCATGGATAGGACAGCTAGCGGAAGACTTCCCAACTCGTGCAAAACTGTGTATTTGTGTCATCGTAGATTTTTACAGAAAAACCACCCATATCGAAAGATGAAAGCTGAATTTGATGGTACGACAGAGGCAGCTAAGGGCTGAAGACCCTATGAAGGGGAGGCGGTCCACAACATGGCTAAAAAAATTAATGTTGTGCTTGGCAAGAACCATCCTTTGATGGTGAAACTAACACCAAAGGATCAAGTGTTTATGAAGAAATCGGTGTTCTGGAAATTACCTTACTGGGAGATTCTACGTGTACGTCACTGCATTGATGTCATGCACGTAGAGAAGAACATATGTGAAAGCATCCTTGGTACTCTGCTCAAGATTAAAGGTAAAAGAAAGGATGGTGATGGTTCACAGCTCGATATGCTTGCTGATCAATCACAACACAATAGTGAAGGAGAAGATAATGAAAAATTCATCAAAGCTCGCCAGAATTACAATTTCAGTACAAAAGAAGCAACAAAGTTCTTCACCTATTTGTTGTCAGTTAAGACACCCTCTTCCTACTGCGCAAACATCAGAAGTCTCGTGGATGTGAGCTCAGGTAAAATGAAGTTGGGACACATGAAGTCACATGATTGCCACGTAATGTTGACACAAATCCTCCCGGTGGCCATCAGGAATGTGATGGACAAAGATATAAGAAACACACTCATTGACCTATGTGATTTCTTCAACCAACTATGGCAGAAAGTTGTAAATCCTGAAGAGTTTGATCATATGCAAGATGATATTGCAAGAATATTGTCCAACCTACAGATGTTTTTCCCACCGTCATTCTTTGATGTCATGGTCCATCTCACTGTGCACCTTGTCCACGAGATAAAGTATTATGGTCTTGTGTTTCTTCGCAACATGTATCCCTTCGAGTGGTTAATGGGAATACTGAAGCGCTTTTGTCGGAACCAAAACCACCCAGAGGCAAGCATCCTGCAAGGTTATACCGTAGAGGCGGTGGTTGTGTTTTGCACTGAATAAATGAAACAAAGACCTATAGGTTTGCCCCTCTCTCGCCACGAGGGAAGGCTGAAAGGTAAGCCAGTCCTTGCTAGCACGCAGATGGCTACACGCGGAGAATTGGCTGAGAAAGCCCATTTGACGGTATTGCTTAACAGCCCAGTTCTCATCACTTATGCTGAAGAACACTTGGTGGAAATATGCTAAAGCTTCTTACCAATGGTGCCTTCATCAGAAGTGGACATGAAGGAGCACACTAAGAAGTATGCCGAATGGCTGAAGAATCGTTTGGCACAAGGATCCATCGATGACATTGCTACGTGGTTGGCACAAAAGCCATCACCTATGGTGTTGACGTACCAAGCATATGACATAAATGGATACATGCTGTACACTGAGGAATGTGATAAGAAGACTTCGTATCAGAACAGCTCTCTTCGAATAAAATGGATGACTGTAAATGAAGCTGATAAAAGGGTATACTATGAAACCATCAAATAGATTTGGGAGCTTGACTATGTGAAAGTTAAGGTGGCATTATTCAGGTGCGCATGGATCGCTCTTGGTCAGGTAAGGATTGATGAGTACAGGAAGGCCTATGTTAATAGGACAACGATGGAATATCACGCGGACCCATTCATTCTTGCCAGTGATGCTACCCAGATTTTCTTTGTGGAAGACCCCTTGCATAAGAATGACCATTTAGCCATGCATGGCAAGAGAAGGGGTACTAGGTATCGACGATGTTGCCGATGAGGACGAGTATGATGAATTTGATGAGTTGCCAACCAACGAATCACGCACCCGTGCAACATAGCAGCGTAAAATCATCAAAAACCCCAAGTTCATTCGGGGTTAACTTAATCATCCCAGTTCCCCCATGTACATGGGAATTAAGCCATGAGACTAGTCTTTATGCCTACCCTGTAACTTAATTCGTTCAATTTAGAACTGTCGCGTGTACTGAATTTGTGAGTTTTGCCCGGTTTTCTGTTGATGTAAGAACCGTTAATATGTTGACCTTGATATGTTGTCGGTATGCTGTCAGCTCAGGCAATGAATATGAACTGTTTATTATTATTATTATTATTATTATTATTATATCATAGAGGTAGCACACTCAATTCATCTCACTATAGTATGTGTGAACAAATATATGCAATCTGGTTTGCGAATAGCACACGGTTCGTTGATGAAAGACGTGTGCCGACCAAACCACGCCACCCCACCCACGATCTGATTCGTGCTTTCTGATTGGCCAGAACCCAAACCCCACAGATCGTACGTCTGCACCGTTGGATGGTCGCAGATCGAATGGCGATCCTCATCCCTTTTGACAACACATGCTCTTCCGGTTGTAATTTTATTTTTATGCACAAAATGCATGTTAATCTCAAAAAAATGTCTTAAATATAGCTAATGATACCTCAAATGCGCCAGAAAATCAAACACATGTTATATTGTTGATTGCGTACCGTGGGGAAATTTTTACGAGGCAAAACGATGAAGTCACCGGCCATAGGAGTTTGAATTGACACATCTCCTTTTGGAAAACCATGATCCTTCATGTGAGATGCTTCGGTTTGGAAGGAGTGGTCATCAAAACTTGTGCCAAACTTTACCAATTTTTTTCCACGGGGTCGTGAGAGCATGCCACAGGTACACATCGATTTTGATGATGTCCGAATTCCATAAGAATTTCCTATAATTAAAATAATTAAAATACCAATTAGGCCTACGCCAGTGGCCGCACCTCGCGGCCGAACTGTTTGAAACTTCTCCCCGCTTCTCGAACAAATGGATGAATACTCACAAAGCGACGCACAAATGATCTGTAGAACTTTGCTAGGCTGATAGTGAGGGGGTATCATAGCTAGTATCATGCATGCCAACTAGGTAATTTTGATGAGCTGTCATAGAATTAAATAAATGAAGAAAGAGAGGGTTAAGTATCATGTATCATGAAACCGTATCATAATAAATGCTACTATGTGCCATGCATGACAATATAAATAAAGTACTATATATGATACTAGATACTCTATGATACTATGCATTAGAGCAAGTACACAATAGAGTGACATAATTAAGACTAGCCACAATGGGTAATAACATAGAATGTTACTAGTCTATGTTACTACCTCTATAGTGGGGAGTAACATATGTGTAGTAACATGCAACACTTCATTTATTAGGCTAAAGACTCATCTGGCCTTGAGATGTGTGATGTTACTCTACTAGTAAGACTAGCCACAATGTGTAGTAACATAGACTAGTAACATGCCCATGTTACTAGTCTCTGTTACTACCTTTATAGTGGGGAGTAACATATGTGTGTGGTAACATGCAACACTTCATTTATTAGGCTATAGACACATCTTGCCTTGATATATATGTGTGATGTTACTCATACTAGTAGTAACTAGCTATGTTACCACTTTCATCTCTTTCTTCATTTATTGCATGCCACATCATCTATTTAACCTCGATATGTGCGATGTTACTACCTATATATGTTACTCCCACTGTGAGTAGGCTTAGACTACCCACAGTGGGAGTAAGGGCATCTCCAACAGTTTGTATGTTTGCTTGTTCGTAAAATATGACATGTCATCAACCAACACCTTAACATACAACAACTCCAATGGATATTATCTAGTTTGCCCAGTAGGATGTGAGATAATAAATAAGGTGCTCTCTCATTGTACATTGGAGCTTGTGCAAGGGGTGTTTATTCATGTACATACAACCATGCTATCTTCCCTCATTTATTGTATGACACATCATCAAAAATCCTATGTGGCAAAGTCTACCAACAACTATCTTACAACCATTGGAGATGCCCTAACATATATAGGTAGTAACATCACACATATCTAGGTTAAAGAGATGATGTGGCAAGCAATAAATGACGAAATGGAGGAAAGTGGTAACATAGCTAGTTACTAGTAGTATGAGTAACATCACACACTTATCAAGGCAAAATGAGTCTATAGCCTAATAAATGAAGTTTTGCATGTTACCACACATATGTTACTCCCCACTATAGAGGTAGTAACATAGACTAGTAACATGTGCATGTTACTAGTCTATGTTACTACCCATTGTGGCAAGTCTAACTAGCTATGTTACCACATCCGTCTCTTTCTTCATTTATTGCTTGCCACATCATCTATTTTATCTATATACGTGTGATGTTACTACCTATGTTACTCCCACTATGGGTAGTCTAAGCAGTCTATAAGGAATGGAATAATATATATGTGCTTATTAGTTGGAGGAAAGACAAGAGAAGCAGACTCTTGGTTAGTGGAGCCATCTGCAAAACGAGACCCAAGACACTTTGTGAGGATGTAAGGTGGGCCAACTATTGATAAACTAGTACGTATATAAAACTTATTATTGTACATGCCCGCTAAGAGGTTGGTTGTATATGACATGGCAACTTCTTATAGCCGACCCTTGGCTGTATTATTAACCATGCTCCTAGTGAGGTAGCTAGTATATCATAGATGACTACCTAGCTTGTATCCGATCACTAGCCACAATGGGAGTAACTTCAGCAGTAACATCGACTCCAACTCAGCAAACTTTCTTATGTGGCAATAAGTTAATGAGGAGAGAGATAGTTTCAATAACTTAGCTAGTCACTATAACATCACATGTCCCAATGCAATATGAGTCTATAACCTAATAAATGAAGCTTTGCATCAAACTGCACTTATGTTACTACCCACTATGAAGGTAGTAACATATATAGTCTAGGGACATGTGTATGTTACTAATGTACTCTCCATTGTGGCTATTCTCATTCTACCTTCTTTCCGGTTTAACTGTGTGCCACATCATCCAAAAAGTCTAGTTGGCATGCATCGTACCGCTTGGGACTCCCATATTACGACCAGCCTTATTAGGGTGGCCATAGTGGGGGTATCATAGCCGGTATATCATGCACTCGGGAATATAAAATATGATGATGTGGCAAAGAACCAGTAACATATGTAGATACCGTAACATATATATATATAATAATAATAAATGCTATACTACTTTGTGTCATGCATGGCCATAAATACGATCATCTATGATATATACTCCCTCCGTAAACTAATATAAGAGTGTTTAGGTCACTATTTTAGTAATCTAAATGCTCTTATATATATATTAGTTTACACAGGGAGCTAGTAATAATCTATGATACTATATATGCACTATGAAGGTACGTACGTAATCTATGATACTATATACTACTCCCTCCGTCCCACAATGTAAGATGTTTTTGCAAGCCATTTTAGCTTGTATAAACGTCTTATATTATGGGACGGAGGGAGTATTAGTTACAGAGGGAGCTAGTATATGACACTCTCCACCATACTCGTGATTTCTTACCATGGAAAAAAATTGGAGGCGAAACAATGGACTCATGTTTTCATTCGGACAAAAAATATGATGTTAGGTAATGTAAATGTTTAACCTTAGATCCCTCCGGTGTCTATATAAACCGGGGGGCTAGGTCCGTAGATAAATCCTAATAGTCATAGTCAGACATGATAGACTTTTAGGGTTTAGCCATTCCGATCTCGTGGTAGCTAAACTGTTGTAATATACATATTCATCAAGATCAATCAAGCAGGAAGTAGGGTGTTACCTCCATAGACAGGGCCCGAACCTGGGTAAACAGTGTGTCCCTCGTCTCTTGTTACCATCGACCTTAGACGCATAGTTCGGGACCCCCTACCCGAGATCCGCTGGTTTTGACACCGACATTGGTGCTTTCATGGAGAGTTCCACTAGGCTGGCGTCAAAAGGATTGATGGCTCCTTCTACCATCTTCAACGACGCTGTCCAGGGGGAAGTCTTCCTCCCCAGACAGATATTTGTATTCGGTGGCTTCGCACTACGGGCCAACTCGCTTGGCCATCTGAAGCAGATGGAAAGCTACGCCCCAGGCCATCAGGTCAGATTTGGAAGCTTGAACTATGTTGTCGATATCCGTGGAAACTTGATCTTCGACGGATTCGAGAGCGCGGCAGCCGCTCCCTGCCACCACGATGAGCATGGCATAAATCTGTCATCTGTCCATACACAGGAGATATTACCTGTAGCTGCTCTGGCCTTAGATCCGGAGCAGATTGCACCCTCCGAGGACGGGAAGCTCAACCCCGCCACAGAAGCCGCAGACTCAGCGGCGTTGGAGCCGCACACAGACTTAGCTTCAAGTGACATCTATGTCACCGAAACCATGGACTCGTCTCCGGCCACAGGTTCTGAACCTTGTGCGTCCGCGTGCATCGAGCTTGATCGGTCATCGATCACCGAATTCAGCTCGGTGGACATCTTCCAACACTCGCCCTTGGGCGAAGTGTTAAACTCGTTAAGAGCACTATCCTTAGTGGGGGGTTCACAGCCGGATTGTATCCAGTTTAAGCCAGAGGCTGATGACGGAGAATTTCGCTTCCCACCCACCACCCACTTCATAGCCACTGTCGAAGACTTAACTGACATGCTCAATTACGGCTCTGTCGACATCGACCGTATGGATGATGATGCCGGAGAAGAAGAGGCCCAAAACCCACCATTTACTGGACGCTGGACGGCCACTTCCTCGTATGATGTATACATGGTGGATGCACCAAAAGAGAATAGCGGGGATAACAAGGAAGATCCAGTTGAGGATAAACCTCCCGAGATACAATCAAAGCACCGGCGTTAGCGGCACCACTCTAAGTCATGCCGCAGCAAAGACAGCAACACTGGCACAGGAGAAGATAATACTCCGGAAGGTGCCGAAGACAACGAAGACCTCATTGATGTAACTACCGAACAAAATGAATGGGAAGATGGGCAAGTTAGCCCTGATGGATAGGCCACACACGAAGACTCTGAGGACAGTAATTATCTTCCACTCTCCGAGGATGAGACGAGCCTTGGCACTGAGGATTTCATCGTGCCTGAGGAAACGCTAGAGTAGTAGCGCTTCAAGCGCCAGCTAATAGCCACTGCAAGGAGCCTGAAAAAGAAGCAGCTGCAGCTTCAAGCTGACCAAGATCTGCTCAACGATAAATGGACCGATGTCCTAGTAGCCGAAGAATATGGCCTCAAGCACCCAGCCAAAAGCTACCCGAAGCAGAAATTACTACCTCAGTTTGACGACGTGGCACCGGAGCGCATACCAGCATCGCGTAATGCGGCTGACCGACCACCACGTGGTCGGGATAAAACGGCGACTCAAGCTGAACACCAGCCTGCCCTGCCTCATCGCAAATGCAGAGGTAAAACAACTCGCGGTCATACATATGACCTTCGGCAGGACCTGAACAATAGAGGAGGACATACCAGATCGATCTACGGATCGCGAGGACGTGCCTTGACACGTGACGACGGCTATCTATTCGGACGTGACAAACCTAGTAATGCGCGGGCCGAAATCCGCAGATGGACTCCATCGGAGCTATGTTGCGATGCAGCCTGATATAGAGGCACCGCACACCCTCTTTGCTTCACTGACGAAGTCATGGAACATGAATTCCTAGAAGGGTTCAAACCCGTGAATATCGAATCATACGATGGAACCACAGATCCCGCGGTATGGATCGAAGACTTCATTCTCCATATTCATATGTTCCGCGGCGATGACCTTGGTGCCATTAAATACCTCCCCCTAAAACTCAAAGGACCAGTCTGGCATTGGCTGAACACCCTGCCCAAAAATTCCATCGGCAGCTGGGAGGACTTGGAAGAAGCCTTCCTTGACAACTTCCCAGGTACATACGTTTGACCCTCGGACGCCGATGACTTAAGCCACATAGTTCAACAGCCCAGAGAGTCAGCCAGGAAATTCTCGACTAGGTCCCTAACTAAAAAGAACCTGATCGTCGGCTGTCTGGATGCCGAAGCCCTAGCGGCCTTTAAACATAGCATTCGCGACGAATGGCTCGCCCGCCACCTCGGCCAAGAAAAGCCGAAGTCCATGGCAGCCCTCACGGCACTCATGACCCACTTTTGTGCGGGTGAGGATAGTTGGCTGGCCCGTAGCAAAAATAGTGCAAGCGACGCCGGCACCCCTGAAGCAAGAAATAGCAACGACAAGTCCCGACGCAATAGACACAAGCGTGGAAACAACATTGACAACACCGATGATACGGAGGTGAATGCAGGATTCAGTGGCTCTAAGTCCGGCCAATGAAAGAAGCCATTCAAAAAGAACAATTCAGGCCCATCCAGCTTGGACCGCATACTGGATAGTCCGTGCCAGATTCATGGCACCCCGGACAAACCACCCAATCACACCAACAGAGACTGTTGGGTCTTTAAACAGGCCGGCAAGTTAAATGCCGAAAGCAAGGAGAAGGGATCGCAGAGCGATGACGACGACTAGGAGTCCCGGCCACCGAACATAGAGGGACAGAAGAAGTTTCCCCCTCAGGTCAAAACAGTGAACATGATATATGCTACCCACATCCCCAAAAGGGAGTGCAAGCGCGCGCTCAGGGACATCTACGCGATAGAGCCAATCGCCCCAAAATTTAATCCATGGTCGTCATGCCCGATCACCTTCGATCGTCGGGATCACCCGACTAGTATCTGTCATAGCGGTTCAGCCGCACTGGTCCTGGACCCAATACTTAATTGGTTCCACTTGACGCGAGTCCTGATGGACGGTGACAGCAGCCTCAACCTGCTCTATCATGATACAGTGCGTAAAATGGGCATCAACCCATCACGGATCAAGCCCACAAAGACTACCTTTAAAGGAGTCATACCAGGTGTAGAGGCCCGCTGTACGGGCTTAATCACAGTAGAGGTTGTCTTCGGATCTCCTGACAACTTCCGAAGCGAGGAGTTAATCTTCGATATCGTCCCTTTTCGTAGTGGCTATCATGCACTGATCGGACGAACCGCATTTGCTCGATTCAACTCGGTGCCACACTATGCTTATCTCAAGCTCAATATGCCCGGACCACAAGGCGTCATAACAGTTAATGGCAACACAGAATGCTCCCTCTGCACTGAGGAGCACACTGCTGCCTTAGCAGCAGAAGTACAGAGCGGCCTTTTCAAGCAGAACCTCAATTCGGCGGCCGAGCCCCCGGACACCGTCAAGAGAGTCCGGATTATTCTGCAGCAGGACAGCTCGGCTCGTCAAGAGCTCAACTAGCAATTCGGCCTCCGTCCCAGTCCCGACCAAGTGGCGGTGATTGTACCACACGTACATAACTATGCACTAAAAATACCATGCGCATGGATGGAGGCATAACCAGCTTGTGATCTACAATACGGCTCGACCGCCCCGGACACACATACTTTTACTATTTCCTTTTTTCTCCTTTTTTCAGGTTTCTTTTTCACAGGCCTTCCCTGACGGCCCGACCATCGATGCTTTTCGATAGGTAAATACACCAAGACGACAAGAAGCATGGACGCACTGGGAAATTTTAGGTGGTTTCTTCAACGATCCATTTACCTGTTTTCAGGACCCACACGCAGCTCTCCCTTGGTTAAGGCATATTAAATAGCCTTCCACTTATTGCACTACTTGTATAAATGCGCCTTAACGCACCAATGAAATTCTAAGGGAAATAGTTTGAGGCCCAAATTTTAAGGCTCTAGCTTACTACCTTTTCTTCTTTTTCTTTTTTGGTAACTTTATCAGATAGCACCCGTACACTCTGGTGCGTTTCAATTTGCCAGGGGCTTCATAGCGCCCCACAACATGACAACAAAAGTTCGAACACTTTTTACAATATAGTTCGGCACCCCGAATTTAGCACTATATGCATTGGCTCCGAATCATGTCTTTGGTCAATAGTTGGGTTGCCCGGCTCCTGTGCTTACTACATTACGTTCCGCTGTATTGGCTAGGGTAGTAAAGGGAGAACTACTGCGATTGTGCCCTTGTTTACCTAGATGAGCACCTTAGTAAAGAAAGCCAAAAACTGAATGTCATGATGCGGCGAGAGTCGGTCAGCTCTTCGGAGGTTTCAAATCCTTCGAGATTTTTTCCGCATTACGCGAGGGATTGGTACTTACCCGATCAGGTGTTTACAGCATCCTAGTTCGGATACTAGGGGTTGCGCCTATATTTTTATTGTCAAACTCCTATGGCTAAGTGAGGGTGCTAAAGCCGCATAGTCCGATTGCCTGGTTCATCGCGCTAAACACCTCCTTCAAGGACCAAACAATTGGATCAAGAGTATTTAGATCACATCCCGAACACCCCCGTACCACCTACGTGGGGGCAGAAGCCGACGACTGGCCAACTCTCAGATTTCACACAACATGGCCGCACAGGAGGTGAAATTCTTTATATAACAAACATCATATTACATAACGACTTTGTTTCATCATACAAGGCAGAGACAACATGAATGTATTCATTCGAAAATAATGTCTTGTGCACATTGCGTTGCCACAATACAAGACCCCTCCAGGACATTTGCAAAATACTGGTCGGGTGTGTGGTGCTCCTTGCCCTTTGGCGGTCCTTCGGTCGTAAGCTTGACGGCGTCCATCTTCGCCCAGCACACCTTGACGCGGGTGAAGGCCATGCGCGCACCCTCAATGCAGGTCGATCGCTTGACGACGTCCAACCGGGGATATGCGTTAACCAGCCGCTTCACGAGCCCGAAGTAGCTGCTGGGCATAGCTTCGGCAGGCCACAGCCGGATTATTAAATCCTTCATGGCCAGTTCGGCCACCCTATGAAGCTCGACCAGCTGTTTTAGCTGATCGCTAAAGGGCACTGGGTGTTCTGGCGCAAGATATTGTGACCAGAACAACTTCTCCATTAAGCTCCCCTCTTCGGCTCAGAAGAACTCCGCAGCATCAGACACATTGCGCGGCAGATCTGCAAATGCCCTTGGAGAACTCCGAATCCGGGTTAGTAAGAAATACTTCTTCTTCACATACTTGCTTTGCATAGTAAATGCCTTACACGCCATGATTTTCTTGGCCTCCTGGATATCCTAGAGGGTGCCCTGGGCCTCAACCCGGGCCTCTTCCGCACTTTGGCGGGCCTTAGCGAGTTCGGTCTCTTGAGACGAAACATCGCGCTCCAAGGATTCACATTTCTTAACTGCATCCTCGAGCTCTTGTTGGACCTCATCAAGCCTGGCATCGTGCTGCTCTCGAGCGGGTTTTCCTTGCTGGCCTTCTCTTCGACCTCGACCAGGACCTGTTTAAGGGCCTCGACCTCGGTTGCCGCTCCTACGCATGCCATGGCACCATGGTCAATACGCATTAATTACTCTTTCTGAGATGTACATCCAGCCAGTACATACCTTGCTGGTCTTCCAGCTGCTTTCTCGCTTGGCCGAGCTCCTGCTCGGCCACTCTAGTCTCTGCTTTAGTCCGAAGACTTCGGCAGTGTGCACGGTCGCGGCCAGCTACGATGCCTGCTTATTCATATAAAACATTTAGTTAGTTCCCTACAAAACTAAATTGATCCTCTGTCCAGCTCTTCTTTCCGAACACCGGACAGTGTCTCAGGGGCTACTGTCTATATTAGGACTTTTTCCTTTTGGCGAACCTTACCTCAGAGCCTGTTAGCAGGCTTCGGTCAGTCCGCTTTTAACGGAATGAACCCTCTCAATCACCGTACCCATAAGGATACGGTGTTCATCCACAATGGAAGCGCCTCGTAGTGCTTCCAGCAGATTATCCGACGCATCTAGATGCACAGAGGTCACGGCGGAATATGCATACCCCCTTCTTTTGAAGGTGGTTGCTTGCCGAAGTCCGGAGCCGTACAGGTCTCCGGACTTGTATTCGGCTGGGGGCCGAACTGAAAAAATCCCCCATCCTCAGCCGCTATGGGGGTTTGCCCCCCGCCATGTGTCTCGAAGCCGAGGCTTTGCCCCCTGCCACCACCCTGGTGGCCTCCTGAACACCTCCCTGGCTAGGGAAGGTCCTTTGGGAGAACACCTCGTCGTTGCCCTTGGCCATGGGAGAGTGAGCGGCCGGCGGGGACTCGCTGGCCATCGCCTTCTATCGGATTTCGGGTTCCGGCAGACCCTTGAGGTTCGAACACTGGGGTGCGCGCGGAGATTTCACCTCCTACCTACCTGCACCCCTCCGCCATGCTAGGATCAAAGCTATGAAAAGAACAACACAAGGGACACAGGGTTTATACTGGTTCGGGCCACCGTTGTGGTGTAATACCCTACGCAAGTGTGTGGTGTGCGGATTGCCTCTTGGGCTGATGATGACGAGCAATACAAGGAAGAACAGCCTCGCGAGGGTCTGTTCTTGGCTGGGGCGATGAACTGATGGGAGGAGTTTAGCCACCTTTCTCTCTCTCTCTCTCTGCTTCTAGCCTCTCTAACGAGCCTCTTTCTTCCTATCACCCAACCCCCTTGCTTTGCGGGTGGCTGGTCCTATTTATACGGGCCCTGGTCCTCTTCCCAAATATCGAGCGGGAAGGGAGCCAACAATGGCAGGCTAATTTGAAAGGGGACAACAAGTATCAGCTATCCTGACAAAAGCAGTCTTCGCCTATGCAAAGCTCTGGCGATGACGCCGTCTTGGGCTCCACGGTGACCTCCTTCTCATAGTCCTCCTGGTCTTGGTCTCGTTGCACCGAAATGGCAACCTTTGCCTGATGCCTTGGTACTCCACGGCTGCGCTTGCCCCCTTTGCACCGAAGAGGAAAGGAGGACGCTGCGCGGGCTGGCACCCGCCTGGCGCCCTGAGTCGTCATGGCTTGCATCATGGACACCTCGCGAGGTACCCCGTCTTGATCTCTCCGCCTCCTCGTGAGCTAGCCTGATGAGGCCGTGCCTGGGGAGGCTTCGCGTCGTCCGCCCCGCGAGGCTTGGCCCCTCGCGAGGGTCTTGAGTTTGTGTTGGTGAAGATGGGCCGTGTTGGGCCCCCCTTTGAGCCACGCCGCAGGCCGCGGGCAGGCAAGTCTAGGGACCCCCGTTCCCAGAACACCGACACCTTCGAATCCAGCGAGCCTCTTGACGAGGATCGTTGGGAGCTATCGTGGGCCGGACTACAATTGCATAACTTAACATATCATATTATGAAGCAAGAGAGGACGGACGCATGGACATATTCGGGTTTTAGTACTTACTACGCGGCCGGAGGCTTGTTTCGGGGGCTCTGCTCCGGGCTGCGGTCGACGTCCCACGCGGAATTATCTGGAAGGGGACTCTTCCCCCTCTTGGGCACCTCCGCCTCCAGATTTGTGGAGGCCGCCCTCTTCTGCCTCCCCCCATCAGGGGGAGAAGTGTTCTCTTCCTCCTCCTCGTCATCATCTTCGGCGGCGGAGGAGCGAGTCTTGTCTTCGGACGATACGTACGAAGCTCCCTTGCGGCGGGAGCCACTTCAGACCCCCTTGGCCTTTCTTCTTGGCCTTCTTCTATGGCTCCTTATAGGCTGCAGGCACCAACATCTTCGCTAGAAGCGGGATGACTGGCTCCTCAAGCAGCGGAGCTGAACAGTGTATCCGCTCCACCCTCTCCGTCCATACCTGAAAAAAAAATAGTGATAAGGTTTAGATATCCTCCTTGAAACAAGGAAGTAGAGGATGCTTCTAGAGACGTGAAAGGCTTACCGCATTGGCAGAATGGGTAATATCGTGCTCGCGGTCCGAGTCTATGGTGGGCGGCATCTCGCTGCCCTTAAAGAGCAACTTCCAGGCATCTTCGTGAGTGGTTTCGAAGAGCCTTTCCAAAGTTCTGTACTTCTTTGGGTTGAATACCCATAAGGGGGAGCTTTAGCTCTGGCATGGGAGGATCCGACGAACCAGCATCACCTAGATTACGTCGACGAGCCTGATGTCTTTATCGACCATGCTTTCAGTGCGCGTTTGCAGCGCTATCAGCTCGTCAGATGAGGACCAGTTCGGGCCCTTCTCTATCCAGGAGGTGAGCCGCATTGGGGATCCGGACATGAATTCGGATGTCGCAGCCCAGGTGGCAGCTTGGGGCTCTGTGATGTAGAACCACAGGTTTTGCCACTCCTTGACGGTCTCCACAAAAGTACCATGGGGCCACGTGATATTGGGCATCTTGCTCACCATGGCGCCTCCGCACTCCGCGTGCTGACCGTCCACCACCTTCGGCTTCCCATTGAAAATATTGAGCCACAGTCAGAAGTGGGGGTGGATGTGGAGGAAGGCCTCACACACGACAAGGAATGCCGAGATGTTGAGGAAGGAGTTTGGGGCTAGATCATGGAAATCTAGCCCGTAATAGAACATAAGACCGTGGACGAAAAGGTGGAGAGGAAACCCTAACCCGAGTACGAAATGAGGGATGAACACCACCCTCTCGTTGGGCTTCGGGGTGGGGATGATTTGCCCCTTAGCTGGAAGCCGATGGGAGATTTCTTTCACCAGATACCCAGCCTCCCGAAGCTTGGTGATGTCCTTCTCCCTAAGGGAGGAGGCCATCCACTTGCCTTGCCCTCTAGATCCGGACATGGCTGAGGGCCTTCTTGAGACGGAAAAGATGAGAACTTGGGCCCTGTAGCTCGAGAATGGAAGGGCAGAGAGAGAGAAGGCGTGGGTGAAAAAAGGGTGTCCTTATCCCCTTATAAAGGAAGTGAATATTAAGCGCCTCCCCACTAGCCTTAAAACATGCCTGTTCCCAAGGGTTGTGTAAACAGCAGGGTTATATTACCCATGCATTGATGAGAATCCTGCAATAAGGGGACATGATCTCTGCTTCGACAAGACGCGCCTATTAAAAACGTGTCTCGAAACATGGAATGGCAGACGGAAAACGGTTAGAAATGATGACCAAGTAGACGTGATGTCACATTACAAAAGGACTGTCAGCGGATTGGACTCGTGCAAATATTATATTCTCTGTGGTTGTGTGTCGTACTTGTGTTGTAGATCCGGACACGTTCATTACGACCGAAGACTATCTTGGAGTATTCGGAAAGAGGAACCCGCCTTGCAATGCTAAAAAACAATCTGCGCGCTGGACACCACGTCATTGAAGTCTGGTTCAGGGGCTACTGAGGGAGTCCTGGACTAAGGGGTCCTCGGGCGTCTGACCTACTGGATATGGGCTGCACTGATGGGCCGTGAAGATACAAATGTCGAAGACTCTCCCCGTGTACGGATGGGACTCTCCTTGGCGTGGAAGGCAAGCTTGGGGACCAAATATGAAGATTCCTTTCTCTGCAACCGACCTTATGTAACCCTAGATCCCTCCGGTGTCTACATAAACTGGGGGCTAGGTCCGTAGATAAATCCTAATAATCATAGTCAGACAGGCTAGACTTTTAGGGTTTAGCCATTATGATCTCGTTGTAGATCAACTCTTGTAATATTCATATTCATCAAGATCAATCAAGAAGGAAGTAGGGTATTACCTCCATAGAGAGGGCCCGAACCTGGGTAAACATTGTGTCCCCCGTCTCTTGTTATCGTCGACCTTAGATGCACAATTTGGGACACCCTACCCGAGATCCGCCGGTTTTGACACCGACGGCGACCGGGGATATTTTTCACCCTTTTCACCTAGGTCGCCAACACCCAGAGTCCCCAACACCCCCCACCATCCGCCCATGTTTCACTCAACTAGTCCACCCAATCTCCTTCGCCAGCTCCCCCCTCCCACCAGATCCACAACAAAACCCTATCCGGCACTGCCGTGCTCACCCCGACTATGTGCCCGCTCTTCGACGTCAAGCCTACCCCCACTGCTGTTCCCAACATGCGGCAGCCCGTGCCCCGCCGTCTTCGTTTGCTCGCCAGCCACCCTCGGGCATATCGATGCAGTAACCCTCGCCTCTCCTGTGGTCCAGCCGGATTTGCATTAAGAAGCCTGTTAGTTACTGCTCTCCATCACGGTGAGGCATATTTCCTCGCAATCCCTCTTCCAATTTCGTTCCGTATGTCCCCAAATTGGCTATGAAATAACGGAGAGTGTATATATTTTCATTATCTACCTTCCTTACTACATATAAGTTGTATTTGTTCCAATAAGTTACTGCCTATTTACAGATCGCGGGCGCCCGAGTCACACAAACTTAACAAATTAGTCGTACATTTTCTAAATTATTGCATGGCATGTTTAGAAAGCTTGATACCAAGTTGTTAGTTTTATGCTTATCCTCCTTTCCTGAGTTTCGCATGTGTTCTCTGTCGATGCCGAGTAGCAGCGACAGCACTCATTCAGGCCATGTATCTTCATCTAATTCGGACAACCCCACGTCTTCAGCAGATTGTGAGGGATCAAGTAGTCTTGAACAGGATAGAGCTACAACAATTACCCTTCCGGTCAGGACATGGAGGAACGCTCCAAGGAATCCCACACACCAGCCTAAAGGTGTATATGAAGTTACCGAGATTGACTTAAAGTCCTGGGCTCCAACTAAACCAGATAAAGCACACATGAGGTTCAAGAGTGTGTGTGGATTTGTTGGCAGGGCAAGGCTCAACACTAATCTGTCGGGGTTTCGGAAGGCTGACATAGAAACATGGCGAATGATAGTCCGGGAGATCATGGATCACTTCAACGTTCCAGAGCAATGGAGAATGCAGGTGGAACACGCTGCACTGAAGAAGGCTAGGGATGCTTGGAGAAATTGGAAGCACGTGTTGTACAAGAAGTACTTGAGTGAAGGCAAGGACCCAGTCCTCGCATACCCCCAAATTACAAAGGAAGATAGGGCAGAATTCAAAAGGGTCGGGGCATCTCCAGAGTTTGCTAAGAAGAGTTTCAAGCAATCAGAACTTCAGAAGAAGAATATACACCCCCACCGTATGGGTGTGGCAGGATACTACGGCATGAAACTGATATGGGAATAGGAGGACAAAGAAGCAGTAGCGGTGGGTGGGAATCCATCCTTTAGTGAAATTAGGGGCGAACGCGCTAGAGACTACTTGCGGGCATGTGCAAAGAGGCGTGATGACGGAACTTATTACTTTGAAAACGCACTTGACGCCAAACTGTATGAAGTGATGGTAGAGGCTTCCAAGATCCCTGGAAGGTTCTACGGGAACTCAGGGCCATGTGACATTCTGTCCATTGCTCTGGAGACAAAAGAGCCCCCTGGCCGTGCCAGGGTTATAGGTGTTAATGTCCCGCACAAGAGCGCTTTCACACTCAGCAAAGAAGAGAGGCTTAGCATGAAAAAAGCAAAGAGTGAAATGAAGCAGAATGCATTGTTTGAAAAGTTGAAGAAGGATATTTATCCGGCTGTTCGATAGGATGTTGATGAGTCAATGATGATGCAGAAGACTCTAACACTGACAGATAGCCAGCAGATGGGAGGGGAGGTGGGCATGGATGATGTTGTTTGTTGCGCGACAAAACTGAACAAGAGTAGCTATGCATCAGCTGACCCCAGCGACACTGAGACTGCATCTTCTCGTGATGATGCTATATATGATCTATCTGGAATGAAAGACAGACTGAAAGGCATGCTTACACATTATGAAGGTACATTAAAATGTGCAATAGCCTGGGTTTTCCCACCCTTCTTAGAATATTGATAGAGGCTAAGGTGTCCCGTCTTTCGATGACATGGTGGCTATCATTTTGGAGGAAGTTGACTTTGATGATCCGACTACGAACGTGCGAGGACGTCGTGCCTTAGCAATCGCTAAACCAACTCTGAGAGGTTATTGACCACGCTGGAGCATGATCAACCTGACCATGAAGGTCTGTTTCCTGCAGGCAAACAGAGAACAAGCATGAAACAAAGATTGCAATCTGGATATCGCGAATATAAGAGGAAAGCTTTATTGATGAAGGTGGGGTTCTGTGAAGCCTTTGTCTGGTTGTTGAACACAAACGAAGTACGGGAAGTTGCAGCTATGGCGAACTTTAATCTAAACAAAACCCAAATTCTAAATGACGCCTTAAGGGTTTTATATATGGAGGAAGAGGGGGGATTTCGTGGCCCTCGGAGGAGGGGTCCGAAACCAACCCTAACCCTTGTTTCCCATAGATGCGGACACTAAAAACAGCCTATACTTAAGTATTTTGAGAATACATGGGCCTGGCCCAATAATAAGGTGACGCAACACCTAGAATAACCTCTGGACGAAAATTATGAAGTGGCATCTTGTATATTTGGTCCAAGGCTTCATGCACTCATTATGGTGGCTTCAAAGTCCTAAAATCATCACTTGAAACTCCGTTCTTTTTACCCTTGCGCATGCCATCATCTCCATGCGTGTTCTTGCTCCAATGTTCATCCTTCTCCAATCTAGGCCCTTCATTTATAAGCAAAACAAATGTATCCAATTTTGGCAGCATCATATTCTCATGAACATTAGAATCATTACCAAGAAACGGAAGTATGTGATAATTTAATTGGCATGCGCGAGCTCTAGTAATTGGTCCAATATGTATAGCAGAAGTAGATGTGGGTGTAACAATGGTATTGATGTCCACATCATCCTCCTCTTATTGAAATGAAGTCATCCTCGACGGAAGCTCATCTTCCTCACCCAAATAAGGCTTCAAATCTGCAATGTTAAAAGTGGGACTAACCCGAAAAATTTGCAGGCAGCTCAAGTTTATATACATTATCGTTTATTTTCTCTAACACCTTAAAAGGACCATCAGCACATGGCATTAGCTTTGATTTACGCAAATTAGGAAATCTATCCTTACGCAAATGTAACCAAACAAGATCCCAGGGGCAAACACAACATGTTTTCTACCCTTATCTCCAACAATTTTATATTTAGCATTCATATGCTCAATGTTTTCCTTAGTTAACTCATGCATTTTTAAAATCAATTCAGCACGTTCTTTAGCATCAAAATTAACCTTCTCTGAAGATGGAAGAGGTAACAAATCAATAGGTGCATGAGGTAGGAAACCATACACAATTTCAAAAGGGCACATCTTAGTAGTAGAATGCAACGAACGATTATAAGAAAATTCAATATGAGGCATGCACACCTCCCACATTTTCTTATTATTCTTCAAAACAGCCCTAAGCATAGTAGACAAAGTTCTATTGACTACTTCAGTTTGACCATCAGTTTGGGGTGACAAGTAGTACTAAAAAGCAGTTTAGTCCCCAACTTAGCCCATAAACATCTCCAAAAGTGGCTAAGAAAATTAGTATCATGATTTGAAACAATAGTATTTGGCACACCATGCAAGTGAATAATTTCATGAAAGAATAAATCAGCAACATTAACATCATCATCGCTTTTATGACATGGTATAAAGTATGCCATTTTCGAGAACAAATATGCCATCCCTCCCCTTCTTTGTTCGAGGTAAACCTAAAACAAAGTCCATAGATATATCCTCCCAAGGAACACTAGGTACAGGCAAAGGCATATATAAACCATGAGGATTGAGTCGTGACTTAGCTTTTTGACAGGTAGTGCAGCGAGCGACAAAACGCTCAACATACCGTCTCATTTTTGGCCAAAAGAATGTGTAGAAAGTACATCCTCCGTCTTCTTCACGCCAAAGTGTCCCATTAATCCTCCTCCATGCGCCTCCTGCAACAACAAAAGACGAACAGAGCTAGCTGGAATGCATAGCTTGTTAGCGTGAAACACAATTCCATCGTTAACGACGAACTTGTGCCATGTTCTACCTTCTTTACAATTCTCCAATACATCTTTAAATTCAGCATCATCCACATATTGATATCTGATGGCCTCCAAACCAAATATTTTAAAGTCAAGTTGTGAAAGCATAGTATAACAACGAGACAATGCATCAGCAATAACATTTTCTTTGCCCTTCTTGTGTTTAATGACATAAGGGAAAGTCTCAATGAATTCAACCCATTTAGCATGTCTACGATTAAATTTTTCTTGACTTTTAATATGTTTCAAAGATTCATGATCAGAATGTATAACAAATTCTTTGGGCCATAAATAATGTTGCAATGTTTGTAAGGTCCGAACAAGAGCATATATCTTTATCATAAATAGAATAGTTCAGACTTGGCCCACTCAATTTTTCAGAAAAGTATGCAACAGGTTTGCCATATTGTAATAATGCACCTCCTAGTCCAATTCCACTAGCATCACATTCAAGCTCAAAAGTCAACTTATCTTTCAATACCATGAAGGCTTCTTCCTGTGTGGTACCACAAACAAAAGGCACATCCTTCTTTGTAAGCTCATTGAGAGGTGCAGCAATGGTGCTAAAATCTCTCACAAAACGCCTATAGAAACCAGCGAGTCCAAGAAAACTCCTCACTTGTGTGACCGTTTTGGGCTGCGGCCAACTCTCAATTGCTTCAGTCTTGGCTTTATCAACTTGAATTCCCTGTGGAGTAACAACATAGCCAAGAAAAGATACCCGATCGGTGCAGAAGGTGCACTTCCCAAGGTTACCAAACAAACGTGCATCACGTAGAGCAATAAAAACAACACGTAAATGTTCCAAATGTTCCTCCAAAGATCTGTTATAAATCAGTATATCATCAAAATATACTACCACAAATCGTCCAATGAAAGCACGTAAAACTTTGTTCATTAATCTCATGAAAGTGCTAGGTGCATTAGTTAACCCAAAAGGCATGACTAACCACTCATATAATCCAAACTTAGTTTTAAATGTCGTTTTCCATTCATCTCCCAATTTCATACGAATTTGATGGTATCCACTACACATATCAACTTTGGAGAATATTGTAGAGCCACTCAATTCATCAAGCATGTCATCTAGCCTACGAATAGGATGACGATAATGAATAGTAATATTATTAATGCCTCCACAATCAAGACACATACATGACGTACCATCCTTTTTAGGCACGAGTATAATAGGAACATCACAAGGACTGAGAGATTCGCGTATATAACCTTTGTCGAGCAGCTCCTGTACTTGACGCATAATCTCCTTCGTCTCCTCTAGATTGGTATGGTATGGTGCATGGTTGGTAGCGATCCACCGGGAATGAAGTCAATTTGATGCTCAATCCCTCGAATAGGTGGTAATCCCGGTGGCATGTCTTTTGGGAAGACGTCAGCGAACTCGTGCAAAATATTAGTGACAGCATGGGGCAAAGAGGAAGTCACGTCCTCGAATGAAAATAATGCCTCTTTGCACACAAAAGCATAGCAAACATATTTTCTAAAATCTAGCTCATCAATATCACATTTGGTGGCAAGTAAACATGCACTTTTCAATTTAATTTCAGAAACAACACTAGTTGATTTATTATTAGGCTTCATTTGTTGCTCAAATTCTTTTGCCACAATCTGATTTTCACTCTTATGTTTCTCCTGTTTTACTTTATTAGCTCTATTAATATCATCTTTCAAAATGGAATCAGGAGTCATAGGAAGCAAAGTAATATTTTTGTCCTTATGAACAAGAGTATACTGATTGTTTCTACCATGGTGTACAGATTTTTTATCAAATTGCCATGGTCTACCAAGTAACAAGGAACATGCTTGCATAGGTACCACATCACAATCAACATAATCAGCATATGTAGAGATACTAAAACGCACACGAATAGTACGTATTACCTTAACCTTGCCGCTATTGTCGAACCATTGGATGTAGTAAGGATGTGGATGTGGTCTTGTGGTGAGAGATAGCTTCTCCACCATCTCCATGCTAGCCAAGTTGTTGCAGCTCCCTCCATCTATGATGACGTGAATAGAACATTCCATGAAAACTCCCTTTGTATGGAACTAATTATGCATCTGATTTTGCTCAACTTGTGTAACCTGCACACTCAAAACACGTTGAGCAACTAAACATTCATACCTGTCAGCATCCTCAGCAGCCATGTATTGCGTCTCATGATCAGAATCATCTCCACCATGTTCTTCACTTGTAATAAGAGCCAAAGTCTCCTCATCATAGTCACTAGCGGACTCATACCCACGATCCTCAGTAACAATCATCACACACTTAGATGGGCATTGTCTCGCATAATGACCTCCACCCTTGCAACGAGGACAAATAATATCATGTGTTTGCCCTGTTGATGCCATGGATGAAGAAGAGCTCTGTGCAGGCCCATAAGGTGTGCTCTTGGCAGATAGTGGTGGTTGTTCCTGCTTTCTTGTATCATGGTTGGTGGTGGCAGCTGACGGAGGTGCTGGTGCAGCAGAACGTGTGGAAGTAGAGGATGCACGCGGTGTCCATGATGAAGGTCGACCTGTAGAAAAGTTAGTTCGCGCCAATGCCTATCGATCCTGCACTTCACCTTTAGCTTTGCAAGCAAGATGGAATAAACGAGTGATATTATTATATTCCTTATACTCTAGAATGGTCTGAATCTCTTTATTTAATCCACCCATAAAACGTTCAAGCATAGCTTCATTATCCTCAACAATACCACATCTAATCATACCAGTTTGTAATTCCTGATAAAATTGTTCTATAGAATTTTTTCCTTGTCTCAGACGCTGCAATTTCTGAAGCAATTCACGTTGATAATATGGTGGAACCCAGCGAGTACGCATAGCATTTTTCAAAGTAGCCCAGGTAGCTGGAATATGATATAATCTACAATGTTCAGACCACCAAACACATGCAAAACTAGTGAAAGCACAAACAGCAGCATGAACACGTCTCTCCTCGGGATATTGTAAACATGTAAAAGGTTGTTCACTTTCTAACTCCCAAGTAAGATATATATCAGGAACGTATCTACCCTCAAATGGTGGAATATTCAATTTTAGTTTAGGGAGATGGTGATGATCTCGTACCTGAGGGAGAGCCCTGCCATTGCCATTATTTGCATGTGGATGACCTGGTGGTTGTGGTGCTGGTGGTTGCACATAGTTCTGATTTTGATCAACCTCATCCTCATAATCTCCTGCATAATCATCCTCCTCCGCATCAGCAGCAGGAGCCAGAGAAGTATCAACAGCAGCACCAATAGTTTGGCCAGGCTCAAGAGGGACACGGCTCCCTCGGCAGAGGGCTGTTTCGTGACATGGAGGTAGTCGTCGTCGTCGTCGTCGTCGTCGTCGTCGTCGTTGTTGTTGTTGTTGTTGTTGTTGTTGTTGTTGTTGTTGTTGTTGTTGTTGTAGAGGTGCGCCAGGTGCAGCCGGTGGTGGTTGTGGAAGACGCACAAGCAGTTCATTAAATTTGTTATAGAGCTTTGTTTCGAACATCTTCTCAAAGCCAGTTATCTTAACCATGGCCTCTTCAAAATTGTTCAGCACATCTTGCACCTGTTCAGTCATCATTTGCTGAAACTTATCATGCAACTCCTTATTCGTCATGTTCTCCCAGTCAGTCTCATCGACTTGTGATCCTACCATGGTTAGCAGCAATAGAAACACACAAGAATATGATCCTACACACTACTAGAAAATGGTGGTGGTGGGGTGTCACAAATCCGTCAAGCAAATCTCAAATTCTTACAGTTCTTACCCAGCAGCAGGTGGTGATCTGCAACCACTGTAGTCAAAACTCTCAAAGATTGGACAGGGCGATTGCCAGGTGGTGTCAAACGCACAATGTAGATGTATGTGGAGCTGGGAAGGCTAATGATATGGTAGCAAAAATGTCAGCAATAATCAATTCAGTGATGCAAAGTTGAATAAAGGCTCAACGACGGTACTATGCTGGTCCTAGGCTAGACCGTACTAGAGACGCGAGCATAGAACACAAACAAAATCACGGCGCGACACATAAACAAGGGAGGAGAACTCTTTGAATTTTTTTCCTTTTTTCACTTTTTTCATTTATTTTTTCCTCCGCAACAATTTTTTTTTTGAAATACTCTACAAATGATCTAAAAACTGCCTAGCCAGAATTTTCCGGACTTAGTTTTTTTTGAGTTTGGAACTATTTATCTACTGCAGGTAGCACGGAAGTTGGGGAGTCCGACTTGGTCACGAATCAAAGTATCGCGTGATTGTAGCGATCCGACCTCAGACGGTCAAATCTCTGTGTTCAGTGTCATCCCTGGACCGGTAATGCTGACACACACAGTACTCGAATGATTTATAACAGAGTAGCAATCACACACTTCTTACATCGAATATCTCAGAAGAGAACTTATTACAATAAATATGACTTAAGGCCATCTAGATAAATAACAGCGGAAGGCTCGGAAGATAAAGTGAGCCCATCAACTCCAACTGCATAGCTGAGTGCATGACAATGGACCTAGCGCACCTTACTCCTCATCTGAAAAGTCTGCAACATGATACATTGCAGCCCGAAACGGGTCAGCACATGGAATATGCTGGCAATATAACACAGTAGAGCAATGAACAGATAAATGCTTTCACTACAATGCATATATGGCTGGTGGAGGCTCTAAGGCTATATTGTTTTGCGAAAAGCCATTTTTTCCTACAACAAAGGACTATATCTTATTTAACTATCATGGTGGTTGAAACATCATTGAGAAGGTTCCTCCAACTCAATCGCAATTAATGTATTTATTATCAGCCCAACAAATAAATTTAGAGTGATGAGATCAAATCAATAATTCAAGTACCAGATACTCAAAATGTCCATAACCGGGGACATGGCTAACCATGATTAGTTTCTACACTCTACGGAGGTTTGCACACTTTTCCCCACAAGACTTGATCTCCACTGTTGGATTTCTCGCACTATATGGTGTTTGAGAGACGGGTGACCGAGACACAGTCTTTCAGAAACATTAACTCTAACCCTGGATAGACAGTACCAACCTACATCCCCTACATCTGCTAGCCTACCACTGGAAGAGGTCATGCAACTTACTCAACTATGCTAGTGCCCATAATAGCTTGTGGTTGCACAGGGAAGTTTCTAGCATGAATAATCTTATGATCCCTTTGAGCCTGGGTGGCGAACCATAGGATGATCACAGGGTATTCCGGGATATCCTAGGACAACACTGGATTCTCCAGGTGCCCGCAACCAATCCACCCAGATTTGTATTTAAGTAGCCACCTTAAGTTAAGCTTTAATTAACAATCTCACATCTGTTATGGATACACTCAAACCCAATCCACGTCTACGAGCATAGCATGGCAATAAGCATAACGTAGTAACTCCCAGGGTTTGATAATAAAAGGGCAATAGGTTCTACCTCATCAACTACTTCCCATAACCCACAAGTTAATCACATCCTAATCATGCAGTGTTTGAGGGCTTGCAACTAATGCATAAAAACTGGGTATGAAAACAGTATGATCAATGTGTTATTTTCCTTGCTGACGATCCGCAAAACCTATTGACTCATAGTAGCACGCTTCGCCCTCCGGGAATTCTATCGCAAACAAACAATAAAATACATAGGGAATCAAGAAAATATGCACGGGTAAAGCTCAAATAAGAAGATCTAACCAGAAAGTTCAACTAAAGAACTCCGGTTTGTAAAAAGAATCAAATCAAACGGAGCAATGAAACTCAAACTACGAAAGAAACAAGATCAGTTTACTAATCTGGACTAAAATCAAATTTTACAGTACCAAAATCTTGTTCAAATTGGTTAAACAGAAAGAGGGCTTCGAGACGAAGATCTAGGTGCTTGTTTCACCTGATTTGGATAAACGAGCGAAAAGATAAACTAAAATGAAGATCAAGGCAGAAATCGCGATCGAAAATAATCACAGAAAAACCCTGGAAAATAAAACGAAACGAACAGGCTAACGAATGAATGTTTGCTGTCTACGGCTAACTGACAAACATCGTTTGTTCAAACGAACGTACGGACGAACGTCCGCTAAACAACTAAACTGAGAAAAACCGAACTGATTCTAAAAAAGGAATCTAGGGTTTTATAAAAAACCGAACGGTTCTACCGTTTAGCTGGAAAAGACTGGCGGCGGCGGATCCGGCGAGCGGCTGCTCCGGCGGGGCTTCCAGCGAGGCGGGGCGGTGGTGAAGTGGCGCGGCCTCTTTCTCATCATATCAATCTCCATCACTTCATTATTGCTTTGTTTTTTACTTTGCCTTTTACTTTTCACTTTGCATCTCTATACCAAAAATACCAAAAATATTATTTATCATCTCTATCAGATCTCACTTTCGTAAGTGTCCGTGAAGGGATTGACAACCCCTAAGCACGTTGGTTGTGTTGAGATATTGTTTTTGTGTAGGTACGAGGGACTCGCGCGTAGCCTCCTACTGGATTGATACCTTGGTTCTCAAAAACTGAGGGAAATACTTATGCTACTTTGCTGCATCATCCTCTCCTCTTCGGGGAAATCCAACACAGTGCTCAAGAGGTAGCAGGCGGCGGCGGCACGGCGCAGCGGCGTCAACGTCGGGGCGGCACTAGGGTTTGGGGCGGCGCGACTTTGGCCTCGGGGGTCACGGGCCTCAGCTTATAAAGCCGTCGGGCGCAGTGTCCAGGTCGGACACGGCCCGGTAAGTCGGTTGCGTTTTTTTAAAACCTGGCGCAGAAAAACAAAGAAAATAAATACTAAACGGACTCCAAAAATCCTGAAATAATTTTTCCCCGTCCTCTAGAAATATAGCGGACAAAGTGAACATTTATTTGGGCCTATAATGCAATTTTTAAAAACATATATTTTTCCTAATTCAAATAAAATTGCAATAAAACCCAAATGAAATATATTATTTGATTTTAGTATTTTTCCTCCAATATTTCATTTATTTTGGAGAAGTCATATTATATCCTCTCGTTTATTTTTTTGTATGAAATATTTTCGGAGAGAAAAATAATTAAACCAAAGTGATCCTTGTTTCGATATTTGAGAAAAAATCACATATGAGAACTAGGAAATCCCTAACTCTCTCCGAGGGTCCTTGAGTTGCTTAGGATTTCGAGAATCGCAAAACGAAATGCAATGAAGTATGATATGCATGAATGACCTATGTATAACATTCCAAATTGAAAATTTGGGATGTTACAAACCTACCCCCCTTAAGATGAATCTCGCCCTCGAGATTCGGGTTGGCTAGAAAATAGGTGGGTGGTCTTTGCATAGATCATCCTCTCTTTCCCAGGTCCTTCATCCTCGGTATGGTGGCTCCACTGAACTTTGCAAAACTTGATAACTTTGCTGCGAGTAACTCGGCTGGCAAATTGGAGAATCATGACTGGTTTCTCCTCATATGTCAAATCACTGTCTAAGTGAATTGCTTCCAGGGGAACTGTATCTCTTAGAGGAATATCGGCCATCTCCGCATGGCACTTCTTCAACTGAGAAACGTGAAACACATCATGAACTCCCGACAGTCCTTCGGGTAACTCCAACTTGTAGGAAACCTCTCCCATATGCAAAACTCGGTATGGTCCTACAAATCTCGGGGCTAACTTTCCCTTAACTCCAAAACGCTTAACTCCTCGCAGAGGTGACACTCGTAGATATGCTCTATCTCCGATTTCATAGGCTACCTCCTTGCGTTTTGAGTCGTGCATAACTCTTCTGCCTGGACTGAGCTACTTTCAGTCTATCTCGAATCAGCTTAACCTTCTCTTCTGACTCTTTAATCAAATTCGGTCCAAACAACTGACGGTCTCCAACTTCATCCCACATCAACGGTGTTCTGCACCTCCTTCCATACAAGGATTCGAAAGGTGCCATCTTCAAACTAGCTTGGTAGCTGTTGGTGTATGAGAACTCCGTGTAGGGCAAATTATCATCCCAACTAGATCCATAATCTAGTGCACAAGCTCTCAACATGACCTCCAGAATCTGATTGATTCTCTCAGTTTGTCCATCTGTCTGCAGATGAAAAGTTGTACTGAACTCTAGCCTTGTACCCAAAGTCTGGTGCAGCTGGTGCCAAAACTTTGATGTAAATTGCGTTCCTCTATCTGATACAATAGTCCTCGGAACTCCATGCAGACATACGATCCTGGTCATGTATATCTTGGCCAACTTCGCACTAGTATAGGTGGTTTTCATTGGGATAAAGTGATCTAATTTGGTCAAGTGATCCACTACTACCCAGATAGAATCATATCCCACTCAGGTCCTGGGTAATCTGATGATAAAATCCATGCCAAGCTTGTCCCACTTCCATTCAGGTATCGGCATAGGCTGCAGTAATCATGTTGGCTTCTGATGTTCTACCTTCACTCTCTGACATACATCACATACGGCTACATGCTCGGCAATATCTTTCTTCATACCAGTCCACCAGAAACGCTCCTTCAAATCCAAATACATCTTGGTGTTTCCGGGGTGTATTGAGTATGGTGAGGCATGTGCCTCCTGTAGTATTAACTTCCTGATCTCTGCATTATTGGGCACATAAACACGGTCCTCATACCACAAGGTGTCATGCTCGTCCTCACGACAACCTTTGGATTTTCCTTCACTCCTCTTCTCCTTTATTTCATCAATTTCCTTGTCATCCTTCCGAGCTTCACGAATCTTTCCCAACAATGTAGGCTAAACTTCCATCACTTCAACAAAACCTCTAGGAACTATCTCCAAACAAAGTTCCCTCAGATCGTCGGCTAACTCCTATGTCACACCTCCTGTTACTAAGGTATTATCATAACTCTTCCGGCTCAAAGCGTCTGCTACCACATTGGCCTTCCCTGGATGATAGTGCAGCTTCATATCATAATCCTTTATAAGCTCCAACTATCTCCTCTGCCGGGGATTCAGCTTCTTTTGTCTGAAAATGTAGTTCAAACTCTTATGATCCATGTACACATCACAATGATTTCCAATAATAAAATATCTACAGGTCTTGAGGGCATGCACTACCGCTGCTAAATCCAAATCATGCATGGCAATATTCAACTCATGCGGTCGAAGTTGTCGTGAGGCATATGAAACAACTCTTCTGTCTTGCATAAGTACACTTCCATGTCCTAAGCAAGACACGTCGCAATACACTTGGAAATCCTTACGTATATCTGGTAGAATCAGCACTAGGGCTGTAGTCAAACATTTCTTCAACTCCTGAAAACTTGCCTCACATTCATCCGTCCATTTAAACTTGGTGCCCTTCTTCAACAGCTCTATCATGGGCTTTGCAATCTTAGAGAAATTCTCAATGAATATCCGATAATATCTCGCGAGTCCAGGAAAACTATGGATCTCTCCAACTGAGGTGTGTGCCAACCACTCAATGACTGACTGAACCATAGTAGGGTCTACTTCTATACCTTCTCCTGATATAACATGTCCAAGGAATACAACTTCCTTCAACCAAAACTCTCATTTGCTGAACTTGGTGTATAACTAATGTTCCCTGAGCTTCTCGAGAACTAAATGCAAATGTTCCTTGTGTTCCTCTTCATTCTTCCAGTATACCAAGATATCATCAATGAACACCACGACAAAGTTATCCAAGAACTCCATGAACACCTTGTTAGGCAGGGGCATTACCCAGTCCAAATGACATAACCATATACTCATATAACCCGTACCGTGTGGTGAAAGCTGTCTTAGGTATATCCTGTTCTCGAATCTTCAGCTGGTGGTATCCTGATCGCAGATCGCTCTTGGAAAATACTTTAGCTCCTTGCAGCTGATCAAACAAATCATTAATCATCAGCAGTGGGTACTTGTTTTTGATCGTCACTTCATTCAATGCGCGATAATCAACAACCGTAATCAGAGATTTATTCTTCTTCTCAACCAAGAGCACTGGGGCTCCCCAAGGTAATGAACTTTGTCGAATGTAACCTTTCTCCAATAACTCCTTTATCTGCTTCTTAATCTACGCCAGATCATTCATAGGCATCCGGTATGGTCTCTTCGATATCGGTCCGGTGCCTGGCAACAGCTCCATCAGAAACTCAATATCACGATCTGGCGGCATGCCTGGTAATTCCTCTAGAAATACATCTGGTAATCCTTCACTATAGGCACTTGTTCCTGAACAACTCCCGTGAGGGAATTTACGTGAGTACTGTTAGGAGTATGCATGGATACATAATTAATCATTTTTCCCTCCGGGGTGGTGAGTAGAATTGACCTACTAGCACAGTCAATGTTTCCTCCATACTTCGATAACCAATCCATTCCTAGTATCACATCCAATCCTTCTGACTCCAGAATTATAAGGTCTGAGGGCAAAACATGGCTACCAATGGTTAAGGTTATCTGATCGCACCATCAGCTGGCCATATACTCTGTACCGGGTGAGCTCACTAGCAAAGGTGTCCTAAGGGCTAGGGTGGGTAATTTAAACTTGTCGACAAATCCCCTTGAAATGTATGAATGCGATGCACCAGTACCAAAAAGAACGAGAGCAGTAAATGACTTAACCAAAAACTTACCGATGACTACATCTGGTTGTTCTTCAACCCCATCCACGTTCATGTGGTTCACTTGTCCCCTATTGAAAGGGTTGGGCTTCTTCCTAGAGCTTCCATTGCCATTCCCATTCTTTGCTTCAGGGCACTCAGTGGCATAGTGTCCAGTCTTCCCGCACTTGAAACAAGTAATGTGACTCGGGTCCTTCTTGGCGGGTGTTGCTGGGTTAGAGCGGTTCTGATTACTGCTTGCTACATTCCCGTTTCCATTCTTGGGGCCACTGTGGTTATGCGAACTGCCTCCATTATGGGTATGGCCTCCATGGTTATGGGTAAATCCTCCCAAGTTTGGGGTTAAACGAGGCTTCTGCTAAGCTCCAGAATTGTACTTTCCTTCTCCTTACTTCCTCTTGCGGCTCTCAATCTGCTGCTGCTTCCCTTCAATCATAAGAGCCTTATATACCAGCTACTGATAGTTGTTAAATGTTGCCACCATCAACTGCAAGCTCATCTCATCATTCAGCCCTTCCATAAACTTCTCCTGCTTCGCGGCGTTTGTGGCCACATCATCAAGGGCATAACAAGATAGCTCACTAAACTCATCTACCTACTGAGCCACAGTACGATTTCCCTGGCGCAAGTTGTGAAACTCACACTTCTTCATGCTCATAGCTCCAGTTGATACATGGGCTGTGCGGAATGCTTGCTGAAACTGATCCCAAGTGATATTGGCTATAGGGAAAGTGGTTGTGTAATTCTCCCACCATGAAGCTGCTGGTCCATCCAATTGGTGTGCGGCAAAACGCACCTTCTCAGCATCTGTGCAACCTGCGGTGGTCAACTCCCTTCCAATCTTGCGTAGCGAGTCATCAGCAACTATGGGCTCCGTGCTACTAGAAGACACCGGCGGCTGCAACCTCATAAAACGGGCTAAGTTATCAACTGGTGGTGGTGGCAGAGGGTTGTTGTTGTTGTTGCCTTGGTTCTGGACTAATATCTGCATCAAGGCATTCTGCTGCTGAATCAACTGGGTGATATCAGCTGGGAAGACATATCTAGTGTCACGTCTCGGAGGCATATGATGGGTTTAGAGGGGAGAGATTATAATAGAAATGAGGTCTAGTGAGAAAGCACTACCCATATGCACATGAGACAAACACAATCATATCACACCAAATCAATTCAAGCATGGGCATACAATTGGTCTAGAACTATCGTTACACAAGTGCTCGGACTACTACTATATACATGGGGGAATACTACTAAACATATGGTGGTCATTCTAGAAATTTTGATCGTTGGAAGACTCCATGATATCTGCTCCAGCTTCGTATTTATTATCATCATCACTATCGTCGGCGGCGGAGTCAGTGTCGCCGATGATGATGTAGTCTTCAGAATGAATTTCCTTGGGTTCGTCGTCTTCTCCTCCTGGCGCGGGGTCTCCCATAAAAACTCCTAGCTTCCTTGTCAGGTCGTCATTCATTTCCACGGGCATCGTCATTTCCTCCTCATATCCATCGCGTGTAGACTTGAGTTCCTCTTCTAGCTCTGTGATTCTAGTCATCGCCTTCTTCAAATCTATCATGCTTGTGCACATCTGGTTCTCCTGCCGACGAATGTGCTGGTTTAAATCCTGGATGAATGCTGCAATAGACCTGTCCCTCCTAGTGCTGACTATATCCCATTGCTCATCTTGGTGCCCACATATTTGGTAGATAGTATCCTTAAGATCCTTGTGATAAACTTCGCCAATGCGTCCCATGGTGAAGTGGGCTGCCATGCTCTTTCCTAGACTCCAGGTGGGTGCATCAAAAGGAAACTCTATAGGCTCCATGACTGGCGTGAATGTCCTTCCTGGAACTTGAAATCGAATCAACCATCGCTCCTCTTCTGGTAAGGTTGCGGTGTAGGTCCCGGTGAAGCTTGCTATTCCGATGTTCAGATACCTAGTGACTTCCTTCAAGAGTCGTGCAAAGGGCGTGTCTTCATCCGGTTGTGCAAACTTGTTCCATGAGTCCGCCATCCTAAAGAGTAGAAAATGGAGAGGAGTCAGAAATGAGTAGAGAAGAGTGTCCTACATTCAGCGTGTGCTCCATGATATCCGCTCCAGCTTCATCTTTATAATCATCATCACTATCGTCGCGGTCAGAGTCGGTGTCATCGCTGATGATGTAGTCTTCAGAACAAATTTCCTTGGGTTCATCGTCTTCTCCTCCTGGCGCGGGGTCTCCCATAGAAACTCCCGGCTTCCTTGTCAGGTTGTCATTCATTTCCACGAGTATCGTCATTTCCTCCTCATATCCATCGCATGTAGAATTGAGTTCCTCTTATTGCTCTATGGTTCTAGTCATCGCCTTCTTCAAATCGATCATGCTTGCGCACATCTGGTTCTCCTGCCGACGAATGTGCTGGTTTAACTCCTGGATGCATGTTGTAATAGACCTATCCCTCCTGGTGCTGACTATCTCCCATTGCTCATCTCGGCGCCCACATATTTGGTAGAGAGTATCCTTAAGATCCTTGTGATAAACTTCGCCAATGCATCCCATGGCGATGTGGGCTGCCATGCTCTTTCCTAGACTCCAAGTGGGTGCATCAAAAGAAAACTCTATGGGCTCCGTGACTGGCATGAATGTCCTTCCTGGAACTTGAACTTGAATCAGACATCGCTCCTCTTCTAGTAAGGTGGCGGTGTAGGTCCCGTTGAAGCTTGGTATTCCCATGTTCATATACATAGTGACTTCCTTCAAGAGTCGTCCAAAGGGCGTGTCTTCATGCGGTTGTGCAAACTTGTTCCTTGAGTCCGCCATCCTAAAGAGTAGAAAATGGAGAGGAGTCAGAAATGAGTAGAGAAGAGTGACCTATGGCTCATCGTACTCATCGTGTCCTACATTCATCGTGTGCTCAGATACCATCTTGTAGCGATCCGACCTCAGATGGTCAAATCTCTGTGTTCAGTGTCATCCCTGGATCGGTAATGCCGACACACATAGTACTCAAAGGATTTGTAACAGAGTAGCAATCACACACTTATTACATCAAATGTCTCAGAGGAGAACTTATTACAATTTATATGGCTTAAGGCCATCTAGATAAATAACATCGGAAGGCTTGGAAGATAAAGTGAGTCCATCAACACCAACATCATAGCTGAGTGCACGACAAACGACCTAGCGCACCTTACTCCTCGTCTGAAAAGTCTGCAACATGATACGTTGCAGCCCAAAACAGGTCAGCACATGGAATATGCTGGCAATAGAACACAGTAGAGCAATGAATAGATAAATGCTATCCCTACAATGCATGTATGGCTGGTGGATGCTCTAAGGCTATATTGTTTTGTGAAAAGCCAATTTTTTCCTACAACAATGGAATATATCTTATTTAACTATCATGGTGGTTGAAACATCATTGAGAAGGTTCCTCCAACTCAAACCCAATTAAAGTATTCATTATCAGCCCAACAAATTAATTTAGAGTGATGAGATCAAATCAATAATTTAAGTACCAGATACTCAAGATGTCCATAACCGGGGACATGACTAACCATAATTAGTTTTTACACTCTGGAGAGGTTGCGCAATTTTCCCCACAAGACTTGATCTCCTCCATTGGATTTCTCGCACTAGATGGTGTTTCAGAGACGGATGACCGAGACACAATCTTTTAGAAACATTAACTCTAACCCTGGGTAGACAGTACCAACCTACATCCCCTACATTTGCTAGCCTACCACTGGAAGAGGTCATGCAACTTACTCAACTATGCTAGAGCCCATATTAGCTTGTGGCTGCATACGGAAGTTTCTAGCATGAATAATCTTATGATCCCTTTGAGCCTGGGTGGCGAACCATAGGTTGATCACACAGGTACTCCGGGGTATCCTAGGACAACACTGGATTCTCCAGGTGCCCGCCACCAATCCACCCAGATGTGTATTTAAGTAGCCACCCTAAGTTAACCATTAATTAACAATCTCACATCTGTCATGGATACACTCAAACCCAATCCACGTCTACGAGCATAGCATGGCAATAAGCATAATGTAGTAACTCCCAGGGTTTGATAACAAAAGGGAAATATGTTCTACGTCATCAACTACTTCCCAAAACCCACAACTTAATAACATCCTAATCATGCAGTGTTTGAGGGCTTGCAACTAATGCATAAAAACTGGGTATGAAAAGAGTATGATCAATGTGTTACTTGCCTTAATGACGATCCGCAAAACCTAGTGACTCGTAATAGCACGCTTCGCACTCCGGGAATTCTATTGCAAACAAAAAATAACATACATAAGAAATCAAGCAAAGATGCACGGGTAAAGCTCAAATAAGAAGATCTAACCAGAAAGTTCAACTGAAGAACTACAGTTTGCAAAAAGAATCAAATCAAAAGGAGCAACGAAACTCAAACTACGAAAGAAACAAGATCCGTTTACTAATCTAGACTAAAGTCAAATTTTACAGTACCAAAATCTTGTTCAAGTTGATTATACGGAAAGAGGGCTTCGAGATGAAGATCTAGGAGCTTGTTTCACCTGATTTGGATAAACGAGCGAAAAGATAAACTAAAACGAATATCAGGGCAGAAATCACGATCAAAAATAATCACGGAAAAACCCTGGAAAATAAAACGAGACGAACAGGCTAACGAACGAACGTTCGCTATCTGCGGCTAACTGACGAACAACGTTCGTTAAAACGAACGTACGGACGAACATCTGCTAAACAACTAAATCGAGAAAAACCGAACTGATTCTAAAAAACGAATCTAGGGTTTTATAAAAAAGACCGAACGGTTCTACCGTTTGGCCGGAAAAGATCGGCGGCGGCAGATCCGACGAGCGGCGGCTCAGGCGGGGCTTCCGGTGAGGCGGGGCGGTGGTGAAAACGGGCGTCGGCGGAGTGGCACGGGGCGTCGGAGTAGCGCGGCGGCGGCAGAAGGTGGCGGTGGTGCGGCTGCTTTGACTGCGGAGCGGCGCGGTGATGTGGGGCAAGGGGGCGGCGGTGGTGGTATTTAAGAGGGGAGGGGGAGTCGGCCGCAGCGCGGCGGCGTACGGGCGGCGGACTCCTGCTCGGGGTCGGGGTGACGCAGCGCATGGGCCGGCTGGGCTTTCGGCCCAGTCGGTCCAAAGCAACTTTTAAAAAAAGCTGATTTCGCCGAAATAAAATCCTAGAAAATAAAATATAAATCTAAAAATAACAAAACAAATTTTCACCATCTAAATATTCTATTTAGAACAAAGTGAACATTTTCTTGACCTAAAATGCAATTTTTGGAAAATGCATATTTTTCTAATTCAAATAAAATCCAAATAAAATTGTTTATTTGATTATAATATTTTTCCACCAATATTCCTTTTACTTTGGAGAAGTCATATTATCTCCTCTCATATATTTTAATATGAAATATTTTCTGAGAGAAAAACAATTGAAACCAAAGTGGTCCTTGTTTCGATATTTGATAAATTTTCAAATATGAGAAACGTGAAATCCCCAACTCTCTTCGTGGGTCCTTGAGTTGCTTAGAATTTCGAGGATCGCGAAATGAATGGCAATAAAATATGATATGCATGAATGACCTATGTATAACATTCCAAATTGAAAATTTGGGATGTTACAAACCAACCCCCCTTAAGATGAATCTCGTCCTCGAGATTCAGGTTGGCAAGAAAATAGGTGTGGGTGGTCTTTGCGTAGATCATCCTCTCATTCCCAGGTGGCTTCATCCTCGGTATGGTGGCTCGACTGAACTTTGCATAACTTGATAACCTTACTACGTGTAACTCGGCTGGCAACCTCGAGAATCTTGACAGGTTTCTCCTCATATGTCAAATCACTATCCAACTGAATTGCTTTCACCGGTACTGTATCTCTCAGGGCTATATCGGCCATCTCTGCATGGAACTTCTTCAACTGGGAAACGTCAAACACATCATGAACTCCTCATAGTCCTTCGGGTAACTCCAACTTGTAGGCAACCTCTCCCATGCGTTCCAAAATACTGTACGATCCTACAAATCTCGGGGCTAACTTTCCCTTAAGTCCAAAACGTTTAACTCCTCATAGTGGTGACACACAGAGATATGCTTTGTCTCCGATTTCATAGACTACCTCCTTACGTTTCAAGTCTGCATAACTCTTCTGCCTAGACTGAGCTACCTTCTATTTATCTTGAATCAGCTTAACCTTCTCTTCTGACACTTTAATCAAATCCGGTCCAAACAACTGACGGTCTCCAACTTCATCCCACATTAACGATGTTCTGCACCTCCTTCCATACAAGGCTTCGAAAGGTGCCATCTTCAAAATGTCTTGGTAGCTGTTCGTGTATGAGAACTCTGCGTAGGGCAAATTATCATCCCAACTAGATCCATAATCTAGCACACACGCTCTCAACATGTCCTCCAGAATCTGATTGACTCTCTCGGTCTATCCATCTATCTGCGGATGAAAAGCTGTACTGAACTCTAGCCTGGTACACAAAGTCTGGTGCAGCTGGTGCCAAAACTTTGAAGTAAACCGTGATCCTCTATCTGATACAATAGTCCTCGGAACTCCATGCAGACATACGATCCTGTTCATGTATATCTTGGCCAACTTCGCACTGGTATAGGTGGTTTTACTGGGATAGTGAGCTACTTTGGTCAAGCGATCCACTACTACCCAGATAGAATCATATCCCTGTAGCGACCAGACCTCAAACAGTCTGATCTCTGTGCTCCGGTGTCATCCCTGGATCAGTAATGCTGACACCACACAGTACTCGGAGGATTTATAGCAGAGTAGCAATCACACACTTATTACATCGAGTGTCTCAAAAGAGAACTTATTACAATAAATATGGCTTAAGGCCATCTAATAACGATAACAGCGGAAGGCTTGGAAGATAAGTGAGTCCATCAACTCCAACGGCATCACTGAGTATAGAACCACGACCTAAAAACTCCTTAATCGTTGTCTGAAAAGTCTGCAACATTAACGTTGCAGCCCGAAACGGGCCAGCACATGGAATATGCTGGCAATGTAACACATAGAGAGTAATGGAATGAAACAGCTATACTATATGCATATTTGGCTGGTGGAAAGCTCTATGGTTACAGTTTTTGCGTAAAGCCAATTTTTCCCTACTTCAAAGGAATAAATTTATTTAACTATCATGGTAGTTGTTAAACATTGAGAATGGTTGACAGCATTCTCAATCCCAATTAAGCATCGTCATTAAACATAACCCAACAAAATTAATTTAGAGTAACATGTTGAGATTCACATGAAAATCCAGGTACTAGATACTCAAGATGTCCATAACCGGGGACACGCTTAACCATGATTAGTTTGTTACACTCTGCAGAGGTTTGCGCACTTTTTCCCACAAGACTCGATCACCTCCGTTTGGTTTCTCGCACTACATGGTGTTTGAGAAGACGGATGACCGAGACATAGTCTTTCAGAAGCGCTAGCACCTTACGATCGGGTAGACCGTACCACCTACATCCCCTACATCTGCTAGTCTACCACTGTAAGAGTTCGCACAACTTAGTCAACTATGCTAGAGCCCATAATAGCTTGTGGCTGCACACAGAAGTTTCTAGTATGAATAGTCTCATGATCCCTTTGAGCCTGGGTGGCGGTCCAAAAGAAAACAGGCAAGTCCTGGAATACCCAGGTGCCTCAATCCACACAGATGTGTGTTTAAGTTGCCACCTTAGATAAACCATTAATTAACAATCTCACATCTGTCATGGATTTCACTCACCCAATCCACGTCTACTAGCATAGCATGGCATGATAAGCAAACGTAGAAGTAACTCCCAAAGGTTTGAAAAATAAACTGGTAATAGGTACTACCTCATCTACTTCCCATCCCACAATTTAATTAGATCCTAATCATGCAATGTGAGAGGTTTGATCTAATGCAATAAAACTGGGTAGTAGAAAAGGTATGATCAAAGTGTTACTTGGCTTGCTGATGATCCGGGAAACCTAGCGATTCGAAGTAATAGGCAGCGCACTCCGGACACTCTATGCAAACAAACAAACGAGCATGCAATAGGTACTCATCTAATGCATAGGTAAAACTCAAATAAGAGATCTAACCAGAAGGTTCAACTTAAGAACTCCGGTTGGCAAAAAGAATCAAATCGAACGAAGCAACGAAAGTCAAACGGCGAAAGAAAACAACTTCGTTCTAGTAATCTGGATCTAGGGCAAATTTTACAGTATCAAAATCTTGTTTAAGTTGGTTAAACGGATAGAGGGTTTCGAGACGAAACTCTAGGCGCTTGAATCGCCTGATTCCGATAAACGAGAGAAAAGTTACACTAAAACGAAAATCGGATCAGGAATCGCGATCAGAAAAATCACGGATTTAATCCGAGAAAAAGGAAAACGACGAACGCTCGCAAAAAAAATAAACCGGAAAACCGATCTATTTAAAAAAACCGAAACTAATAAACCGGTGAAAACCGACGAAAACTGATCGGTTTTTTTTTAAAGACGGCACGGAAAACGAGGCAGCGGCGAACCTCGGCGGCGGCGGCGGCGTCTGTCGGGCGGCGCGGCGGCGGCGTCGGCGGGGCGGCGCGGGGTGGCGGCGCGGCGGGGCGGCGGCGGCGGCTGGGATCGAGGGCGGGCGGGGCTGGCGGCTAGGGTTTCCTCCCGGGGGGGCTGGGCCGGCTTATGTTGCCTAGCCGGGCCAGAGTCCTAGTCGGACACGACCCGTTAGGTCGGGTTTTTTTTTAAATTATTCCGGTCGGAAGAAAAATAAAAATAAATAGTAAACGGACTCCAAAAATTCCGAAATAAATTTTCACGGGCTTCTAAAATCAAGCCTCACAAGGTGAACATTTATTTGGGACCTAAATGCAATTTTGAAAACGCACTTTTTTGCCAAATTCAAATAAAACACCAAAAAACTCCGGAATAAAATCCTATTTGATTTTATTATTAAATCCTCAATATTTCTTTATTTTGGGAAAGTCATTTTATTCCCTCTCTCATATTTTTGTAATAGAAATAATTGATGATAAAATAAATAAAATCAAATGATCCTATTCTCAAAATTTGAGAAGACTCAAATATGAAAATAACGAAATCCCCAACTCTCTCCGTGGGTCATTGAGTTGCGTAGAATTTCTAGAATCAACCAAAATGCAAATAAAATATGATATGCATTGATGATCTAATGTATAACATTCCAAATTGAAAATTTGGGATGTTACAATCCCGCTCGGGTCCTGGGTAATCCGTTGATAAAATCCATGCCAAGCTTGTCCCACTTACATTAGGGTATCGGCATAGGCTGCAGTAATCCTGCTGGCTTCTGATGTTCTGCCTTCACTCTCTGACATACATCACATACGGTTACATGCTCGGCAATATCTTTCTTGATACCAGTCCACCAGAAACGCTCCTTCAAATCCAAATACATCTTGGTGTTTCCGGGGTGTATCAGGTATGGTGAGTCATGTGCCTCCTGTAGTATTAACTTTCTGATCTCTACATTATTGGGCACATAAACACGGTCCTCATACCACAAGGTGTCGTGCTCGTCCTCACAAAAACCTTTGGCTTTTCCGTCACTCATCTTCTCCTTTATTTCAGCAATTTCCTTGTCATCCTTCTGAGCTTCACGAATCTTTCCCAACAATGTAGATTGAACTTCCATCGCTGGAACAAAACCTCTAGGAACAATCTCCAAACTGAGTTCCCTGAGATCGTCGGCTAACTCCTTTGGCAAACCTCCTGTTACCTAGGTATTAGCATAATTCTTTCGGCTCAAAGCGTCTGCTATGACATTGGCCTTCCCTGTATGATAGTGCAGCTTCATATCATAATCCTTTATAAGCTCCAACCATCTCCTCTGCCTACGATTCAGCTCCTTTTGTATGAAAATGTACTTCAAACTCTTACGATCCATGTACACATCACAATGATTTCAAATAAGAAAATGTCTCCAGGTCTTGAGGGCATGCACTACCGCTGCTAACTCCAAATCACGCGTGGCATAATTCAACTCATGCGGTCGAAGTTGTCGTGAGGCATATGAAACAACTCTTTCATCTTGCATAAGTACACTTCCAAGTCCTATGCTAGACGCGTCGCAATACACTTGGAAATCTTTACCTATATCTCGCAGAATTAGCTCTGGGGCTATAGTCAAATGTTTCTTCAACTCCTGAAAACTTGCCTCACATTCATCCATCCATTTAAACTTGGTGTCCTTCTTCAAAAGCTCTGCCATTGGCTTTGCAAGCTTAGAGTAATTCTCAATGAATCTCCGATAATATCCCACGAGTCCTAGAAAACTGCGGATCTCTCCAACTGAGGTGGGTGCCAACCACTCAGTGACTGACTGAACCATAGTAGGGTCTACTGCTATACCTTGTACTAATATAACATGTCCAAGGAATACAACTTAGTTCAACCAAAACTCACATTTGCTGAACTTGGCATATAACTGATGTTCTCGGAGCTTCTCTAGAACTAAACACAAATGTTCCTTGTGTTCCTCTTCATTCTTCGAGTATACCAAGATATCATCAATGAACACCACGACAAACTTATCCATGAACTCCATGAACACCTTGTTCATCATACTCATGAAATAGGCAGGGGCATTAGTCAGTCCAAATGACATAACCGTATACTCATATAACCCGTACCGTGTGGTGAAAGTTGTCTTAGGTATATCCTATTCTCGAATCTTCAGCTGGTGGTATCCTGATCGTAGATTGATATTGGAAAATACTTTAGCTCCTTGCAGCCGATCAAACAAATCATTGATCATCGGCAGTCGGTACTTGTTTTTTATCGTCACTTCATTCAATGCGCGGTAATCAACAACCATTCTTAGAGATTTATCCTTCTTCTCAACTAAGAGCACTGGGGCTCCCCATGGTGATGAACTTCGTAGAATCTAACCTTTCTCCAATAACTCCTTGATCTGCTTCTTAATCTCCTCTAGATCATTCGCGGGCATCCGGTATGGTCTCTTCGATATCGGTCCGGTGCCTGGCAACAACTCTATCAAAAACTCAATATCACGATCTGGCGGCATGCCTGGTAATTCCTCTGGAAATACATCCGGGTAATCCTTCACTACAGGCACTTCTTCCTGAACAACTCCCGTGAGGGAATTTATGTGAGTACTCTTAGGACTATGCCTGGATACATACTTGATCCTTTTTCCCTCCGGGGTGGTGAGTAGAATTGACCTACTAGCACAGTCAATGTTTCCTCCATACTTCGATAACCAATCCATTCCTAGTATCACATCCAATCCTTGTGACTCCAGAATTATAAGGTCTGAGGGGAAAACATGGCTACCAATGGTCAAGGTTATCCGATCGCACCATCAGCTGGCCATATACTCTGTACCGGGTGAGCTCACTAGCAAAGGTGTCCTAAGGGCTAGGGTGCGTAACTTAAACTTGTCCACAAATCCCCTTGAAATGTATGAATGTGATGCACCAGTACCGAAAAGAATGAGAGCGGTAAATGAGTTAACCAAAAACTTACCGATGACTACATCTGGTTGTTCTTCAACCCCATCCACGTTCACGTGGTTCACTTGTCCCCTGTTGAAAGGGTTGGGCTTCTTCCTAGAGCTTCCATTGTCATTCCCATTCTTCGCTTCAGGGCACTCAGTGGCATAGTGTCCAGTCTTCCCGCACTTGAAACAAGTAATGTGACTCGGGTCCTTCTTGGCGGGCGTTGCTGGGTTAGAGTGGTTCTGATTGCTGCCTGCTACATTCCCGTTTCCATTCTTGGGGCCACTGTGGTTATGCGAACTGCCTCCATTGTGGGTATGGCCTCCATGGTTATGGGTAAATCCTCCCAAGTTTGGGGTTAAACGAGGCTTCTGCTAAGCTCCAGAATTGTACTTTCCTTCTCCATACTTCCTCTTGCGGATCTCAATTTGCTGCTGCTTCCCTTCAATCATAAGAGCCTTATCTACCAGCTCCTGATAGTTGTTAAATGTTGCCACCATCAACTGCAAGCTCATCTCATCATTCAGCCCTTCCATAAACTTCTCCTACTTCGCAGCATCTGTGGCCACATCATCAAGGGCATAACGAGATTGCTTACTAAACTCATCTACCTACTGAGACACAATACGATTTCCCTGGCGCAAGTTGCGAAAGTCATGCTTCTTCATGCTCATAGCTCCAGTTGATACATGGGCTCTGCGGAATGCTTGCTGAAACTGATCCCAAGTGATATTGGCTATAGGGAAAGTGGCTGTGTAATTCTCCCACCATGAAGCTGTTGGTCCATCCAATTGGTGTGCGGCAAAATGCACCTTCTCAGCATTTGTGCAACATGCGGTGGTCAACTCCCTTCCAATCTTGCGTAGCCAGTCATCAGCAACTATGGGCTCGGTGCTACAAGAAAACACTGGCGGCTGCAACCTCAGAAAATGGGCTAAGTTATCAACTAGTGGTGGTGGCGGAGGGTTGTTGTTGTTGTTGTTGTTGTTGTTGTTGTTGTTGTTTCCTTGCTTATGGACTAATATCTGCATCAAGGCATTCTGCTGCTGAATCAACTGGGTGATCTCAGGTGGGAAGACAAATCCAGTGTCACGTCTCGGAGGCATCTGATGGGTTTAGAGGGGAGAGATTAGAATAGAAATGAGGTCTAGTGAGAAAGCCCTACCCATATACACATGAGACAAACAAAATAATATCACACCAAATCAATTCAAGCAAGGGCATACAATGGGTCTAGAACTATCATTAGAAAAGTGCTTGGACTACTACTATATACATGGAGGAATACTACCAAACATATGGTGGTCATTCTAGAAATTTTGATCGGTGGAAGACTCCATGATATCCGCTCCAGCTTCGTCTTTATAATCATCATCACTATCGTCGCGGTCAGAGTCGGTGTCATTGCTGATGATGTAGTCTTCAGAACGAATTTCCTTGGGTTCGTCGTCTTCTCCTCCTGGCGCGGGGTCTCCCATAAAAACTCCCAGCTTCCTTGTCAGGTTGTCATTCATTTCCACGAGTATCGTCATTTCCTCCTCATATCCATCGCATGTAGAATTGAGTTCCTCTTATAGATCTATGATTCTAGTCATCGCCTTCTTCAAATCTATCATGCTTGCGCACATCTGGTTCTCCTGCCGACGAATGTGCTGGTTTAACTCCTGGATGCATGCTGCAATAGACCTATCCCTCCTGGTGCTGACTATCTCCCATTGCTCATCTCGGCGCCCACATATTTGGTAGATAGTATCCTTAAGATCCTTGTGATAAACTTCACCAATGCGTCCCATGGCGATGTGGGCTACCATGCTCTTTCCTAGACTCCAGGTGGGTGCATGAAAACAAAACTCTATGGGCTCCGTGACTGTCGTGACTGTCGTGAATGTGCTGGCTCCTCTTTTGGGAAGGTGGCGGTGTAGGTCCCGTTGAAGCTTGGTATTCCGATGTTCATATACCTAGTGACTTCCTTCAAGAGTCGTCCAAAGGGCGTGTCTTCATGCGGTTGTGCAAACTTGTTCCTTGAGTCCGCCATCCTAAAGAGTAGAAAATGGAGAGGAGTCAGAAATGTGTAGAGAAGAGTGACCTATGGCTCAACGTACTCGTCGTGTCCTACGTTCATCGTGTGCTCAAATACCATCTTGTAGCGATCCGACCTTAGACGGTCAAATCTCTGTGTTCGGTGTCATCCCTGGATCGGTAATGCTGACACACACAGTACTCAAAGTATTTATAACAGAGTAGCAATCACACACTTATTACATCGAATGTCTCAGAAGAGAACTTATTGTAATAAATATGTCTTAAGGCCATCTAGATAAATAACAACGGAAGGCTTGGAAGATAAAGTGAGTCCATCAACTCCAACGGCATAGATGAGTGCACGACAATCAACCTAGCGCACCTTACTCCTCGTCTGAAAAGTCTCCAACATGATACATTGCAGCCCGAAACGGGTCAGCACATGGAATATGCTGGCAATATAACACAGTAGAGCAATGAACAGATAAATGCTATCACTACAATGCATATATGGCTGGTGGAGGCACTAAGGCTATATTGTTTTGCGAAAAGCCAATTTTTGCCTACAACAAAGGAATATATCTTATTTAACTATCATGGTGGTTGAAACATCATTGAGAAGGTTCCTCCAACTCAATCCCAATTAAAGTATTCATTATCAGCCCAACAAATTAATTTAGAGTGATGAGATCAAATCAATAATTCAAGTACCAGATACTCAAGATGTCCATAACCGGGGACACGGCTAACCATGATTAGTTTTAACACTCTACAGAGGTTTGCACACTTTTCCCCACAAGACTCGATCTCCTCGTTGGATTTCTCGCACTACATGGTGTTTGAGATGGATGACCGAGACATAGTCTTTCAGAAACATTAACTCTAACCCTGGGTAGACAGTACCAACCTACATCCCCTACATTTGCTAGCCTACCACTGGAAGAGGTCATGCAACTTACTCAACTATGCTAGAGCCCATATTAGCTTGTGGCTGCATACAGAAGTTTCTAGCATGAATAATCTTATGATCCCTTTGAGCCTGGGTGGCGAACCATAGGTTGATCACACAGGTACTCCGGGATATCCTAGGACAACACTGGATTCTCCAGGTGCCCGCCACCAATCCACCCAGATGTGTATTTAAGTAGCCACCCTAAGTTAACCATTAATTAACAATCTCACATCTGTCATGGATACACTCAAACCCAATCCACGTCTACGAGCATAGCATGGCAATAAGCATAATGTAGTAACTCCCAGGGTTTGATAAAAAAAGGGAAATATGTTCTACGTCATCAACTACTTCCCAAAACCCACAACTTAATAACATCCTAATAATGCAGTGTTTGAGGGCTTGCAACTAATGCATAAAAACTGGGTATGAAAAGAGTATGATCAATGTGTTACTTGCCTTGCTGACGATCCGCAAAACCTAGTGACTCGTAGTAGCACGCTTCGCACTCTGGGAATTCTATAGCAAACAAACAATAACATACATAAGCAATCAAGCAAAGATGCACGGGTAAAGCTCAAATAAGAAGATCTAACCAGAAATTTCAACTGAAGAACTCTGGTTTGCAAAAAGAATCATATCAAATGGAGCAACAAAACTCAAACTACGAAAGAAACATGATTCGTCTACTAATCTGGACTAAAGTCAAATTTTACAGTACCAAAATCTCGTTCAAGTTGGTTAAAAAAAGAGGGCTTCGAGACCAAGATATAGGGGCTTGTTTCACCTGATTTGGATAAACGAGTGAAAACATAAACTAAAACGAAGATCAGGGCAGAAATCGTGATCGAAAATAATCGCAGAAAAACCTTGGAAAAAATGAGACGAACAGGCTAACGAACAAACGTTCGCTGTCTCCGGCTAACTGGCGGATAGCATTCGTTAAATCGAACGTATGGACGAATGTCCGCTAAACAACTAAACCAAGAAAAACCGAACCGATTCTAAAAAAATGAATCTAGGGTTTTATAAAAAATGAACGGTTCTACCGTTTAGCCGGAAAAGACCGGCGGCGGCGGATCCGGCGAGCGGCGGCTCCGGCGGGGCCTCCGGCGAGACGGGGCGATGGTGAAGCGGCACAGCGGCAGAGTGGCGCAGGGCGGTGGAGTAGCGTGGTGGCGGCGGCAGAAGGCGGCGGCGGTGCGGCTGTAGGGCGGCGCGACGATGTGGGGCAAGGGGGCGGCAACGGTGGTATTTAAGAGGGGAGGGGGAGGTGGTGGCGTGGGGGAGGGGGCAAGGCGGTGGGGCGAGGCTGAGTCAGCCACGGCGCAGCGGCGTACGAGCGGCGGACTCCCACTCGGGCTCGGGGTGACGTAGCGCGTGGGCCGGCTGGGCTTTCGGCCCAGTCGGTCCGAAGCAACTTAAAAAAAACTGATTTTGCCGAAATAAAATCCTATAAAATAAAAATCTAAAAATACCAAAACAAATTTACACCGTTTAAATAGAACATTTAGAACAAAGTGAACCTTTTCTTGGCCTAAAATGCAATTTTTGGAAAATGCATATTATCTCTAATTCAAATAAAATAGCAATAAAATCCAAATAAAATTGTTTATTTGATTTTCATATTTTTCCTCCAATATTCCTTTTATTTTGGAGAAGTCATATTATCTCCTCTCATATATTTTAGTATGAAATATTTTCGGAGAGAAAAACAATTAAAACAAAGTGATCGTTGTTTGGATATTTCATAAATTTTCAAATATGAGAAACGTGAAATCCCCAACTCTCTCCGTGGGTCGCGAAAGGAACGAATTTCCAGGATCGCGAAATGAACGACAGTAAAATATGATATGCGTGAATGTCCTATGTCTAACATTCCAAATTGAAATTTTGGGATGTTATAGTGATCTGGAACTTGAAAACAAAGCAACAAATACTGGACTCGGACTAGGACTGGTGGCGGAGATGAATCTGGTGGAACTCAGACTGGTGGTTGTATATGGCGATGGTATATCTAGATTCGGATTGGTGGTGGTATATGGCGATGGTATATGTGGACTTGAATTGGTGGTTGTATATGGCGATGGTATATGTGGACTCAGATTGGTAGTTGTATATGGCAGCGGCGACGTATATGGTGGGGTGGTGGTATATGGTAATGATGATGACGATGGTGCGGCAGCGGCGTAACAACCTGTGAACAGAACTCGAAACTCTAAGGGACTAGACGCTAAGACCAGCAACTCGACACGACGATGCAACCGCAAATTCAACCAAGCAAAACTCTAAAAAGACTATGCAGAGGCTCAGATTGGTTTGGATATGATGACCTACCCTAAAAAAATTTTGGCTTTTTCGTGGACTATAGGTATGACGAACAGACTAGACCTAAACTACGAAAAACTGTAAAATCTCACCGAGCAAACTGGAAATCTGATACCACTTGATAGAGGCTAAGGTGTCCCGTCTTTCGATGAGATGGTGGCTATCGTTTTGGAGGAAGTCGACTTTGACGATTCAACAATGAACGTGCGAGGACGTCACGCCTTAGCGACCGCTAAACCAACTCCGAGAGGTTATTGACCACACCGGAGCACGATCAACCTGACCACAAAGGTTTATTTCCTACAGGCAAACAAAGAACAAGCAAGAAACTAAGATTGCAATCTGGATATTGCGAATATAAGAGGAAAGCGTTATTGATCAAGGTGGGGTTCTGTGATCCCCTTTTTTGGTCGTTGAACACAAACGAAGTACGCGAAGTTGCAGCTATGGCGAACTTTACTCTAAACAAAACCCAAAGTCTAAACGACGCCCTAAGGGCTGTATATATGGAGGAAGAGGGGGGAATTTCATGGCCTTTGGAGGATGGGTCCGAAACCAACCCTAACTCTTGTTTCCCCACACATACGAACTCTAAAAACAGCCTATACATAAGTATTTCGAAAATACATGGGCCTGGCCCAATAATAAGGTGACGCAGCACCTAGAATAGCCTCTGGACGAAAATTATGAAGTGGCATCTTGTATATTTCGTCCAAGGCTTCGTGCACTCATTATGGTGGCTTCAAAGTCCCGAAATCATCACTTGAAACTCTGTTCTTGTTTCCCTTGCACATGCCATCATCTCCATGCTTGTACTTGCCCCAATGTTCATCCTTCTCCAAGCTAGGCCCTTCATTTGTAAGCAAAACAAATGTATCCAATTTAGGCAACATCATATTCTCATGAACATTAGAATCATTACCAAGAAATGAACGTACCTAATAATTTAATTGGTATGCGCGAGCTCTAGTAATTGTTCCAGTATGTATAGTAGCAGCGGCTGTGGGTGTAACAATGGTATTGATGTCCTCATCAAAGATGGCCTCTTCTTGGACAATGTGCCATTGAAGCGGGGCCGTGTGAAGTGCTGCGTGACTGAAGTAAAGCCTGGATTCAATGAATTTGCCGTGAAGATTGTCCTAGGAGACTTCAATGTGCAAAGGACCTTGGGAGAAACATTGTTACGTTACATCAAGTGGCCACGAAAGGAAATAGAGTTCATCGATGAGATTCCTAAAGCCCCGCCAAGTGCAACCACTGTCGCCCCTCAACCAGTGACGCTCACATTGCCACAGTAGCTCTCGCGGGCTGATGCATCAACTTGTGATCAGCTGGCCCGACTTTGTGACTTACAGGCCATGTCATCCTCCGCCCCAAAGCACCCAGTGGCAAGGCCTACAAGTGTTGATGACGCACCTCTGGTTCATATGCCGGCCACTGAAGCAGCAGGGGGAGAATGAGGGAGTCTTGGATTAGGGTGTCTCCGGACAGCCGGACTGTATCCTTTGGCCGGACTGTTGGAATATGAAGATACAAGATTGAAGACTTCGTCCCGTGTCCGGATGGGACTCTACTTGGTGTGGAAGGCAAGCTAGGAAATACGGATATGTATATCTCCTCCTTTGTAACTGACCTTGTGTAACCCTAGCCCCCTCCGGTGTCTATATAAATCAGAGGGTTTTAGTCCGTAGGACAACATACAATCATACCATAGGCTAGATTTTAGAGTTTAGCCTCTTTGATCTCGTGGTAGATAACCTCTTGTAATACTCATATCATCAAGAACAATCAAGCAGGACATAGGGTATTACCTCCATCAAGAGGGCCCGAACCTAGGTAAACATCGTGTCCCCTGCCTCCTGTTACCATCCTCCTTAGACGCACAGTTCGGGACCCCCTACCCGAGATCTGCCGGTTTTGACACCGACATTGGTGCTTTCATTGAGAGTCCCACTGTGTCGTCACCATAAGGCTTGATGGCTCCTTCGATCATCACTAGCGATGTGGTCCAGGGTAAGGCTTTCCTCCCCGGACAGATCTTCGTATTCGGCGGCTTCGCATTGCGGGCCAATTCGCTTGACCATCTGGAGCAGTTTGAAAGCTACGCCCCTGGCCATCAGGTCAGATTTGGAAACTTGAACTACACGGCCGACATCCATGGAGACTTGATCTTCGAAGGATTCGAGCCCATGCCGGGCACGCCGCACAGTCGCGACGAGCAAGACGTAACTCTGCCGTCAGACAGTGTTCGGGAGATCGCATCCGCAGCTACTCCGGTCGTTAATCCCGAGCAAATCACGCCATCCGAGAGCGGAGGGATAGACCCCGCCATGGTGCCCTCTCTCTCAGTGGCGTTAGAGCCACATACTGACTTCACCCCTTTCGAGAGCCGCATCACCGAACCACTGGGTTTATCCCCGGCCACGGACTCCGAGCTGCCTACATCTGTGCCCGTCGAATCCGACGGGACACCGATCATGGAGTTCACCTCCGCTGATATCTTTCAGCACTCACCTTTCAGAGATGTGCTAAATTCATTAAGGTCTCTCTCCCTGTCAGGAGAACCTTGGCTGAACTATGTCCGGCTAGAATGGGATGTGGACGATGAAGAAATTCACTGCCCACCCACCACCCACTTAGTAGCCACTGTTGACGACTTAAATGACATGCTCGACTTCGACTCTGAAGACTTCGACGGTATGGACGACGAAGCCGGAGACGAACAGGAACCACCGCCCTCAGGGCGCTGGACCGCCACCTCATCATATGATATATACATGGTGGACACCCCCAAAGAAGGCAATGGGGACGAGACAGTATCGGATGACCCCTCCAAGAAGCAACCCAAGCGCCAACGTCTGCGGCGCCACTCTAAGTCCCGTCACAGCAAGAGCAGTGATACCAGCACAGGAGATAATAACACTCCGGAGAGCGCCGAAGACAACAACAATCCCCTCTAGCACGGTGTAGAGCTAGAGGACGAACAAGCTAGCCCTCCAGAGCAGGCAGCAGATGGAGAACTGGAGGAGGACAATTACATGCCTCTCTCTGAAGGCGAGGTGAGCCTCTGCGACGACGAGTTCATCGTGCCTGAGGACCCCATCGAGCAAGAGCGCTTCAAGCACCGGCTTATGGCCACGGAAAATAGCCTAAAGAAGAAACAGCAACAGCTTCAAGCTGATCAAGACTTGCTAGCAGAGAGGTGGACCGAAGTCCTTGCGGCCAAGGAGCATGAATTCGAGCGCCCATCCAAGAGTTACCCAAAACGCAGGTTGCTACCTCACCTCGAGGAGGAAGCATTGAAACCTCATTCACTAGTGTACGATGCGGCTGGCCGGCCACTACGCGGCCGAGCCAGAGAGGCGTTTCAGCCTAAAGTTCAGACCACACCCCGTCGCCACTCAGTCAAAAATACTAAGGCCCGGGGCAACACAGAGGACCTGCGAGATATCTTGGACAGTAAGGCAAAAATCGCAAGGTCAATATACGGGACACGGGCATGTGCGCCCACACGGGACGATGATCGTCGCATCGGATACACCAAGAGTAAATCCGGCCGGGCCGAATACAGCAGACAAAACTCATACGAACTACGTCGGGATATAGCACGGCACAGAGGTTCCCCACACCCCCTATGCTTCACTGATGAAGTTATGAATCATGAATTCCAGGAGGGTTTCAAACCCGTAAATATCGAATCATACGATGTCACAACAGATCCCGCTGTATGGATTGAGGATTTCCTCCTTCACATCCACATGGATCGCGGTGATGATCTACATGCCATCAAGTGCCTCCCACTAAAACTCAAAGGACCAGCTCTGCATTGGCTGAATAGCTTGCCAGCTGATTCCGTCGGCAGTTGGGAGGATCTGGAAGATGCATTTCTTGACAACTTCCAGGGCACTTATGTGCGGCCACCAGATGCTGATGACTTGAGCCACATAACCCAGCAGCCAGGGGAATCGGTCAGACAATTCTGGACATGGTTCCTAACTAAGAAGAATCAAATTATAGACTGTCCCGATGTAGAGGCCCTAGTGGCATTCAAGCATAACATCCGCGACAAGTGGCTCGCCCACCACCTCGGCCAAGAGAAGCCGAAATCTATGGCAGCCCTCACGACACTCATGACCCGCTTTTGCGCGGGCGAGGACAGCTGGCTGGCTCGTTGCAACAACACATCGAGGAATCCGGATACCTCGGATACCAAATATGTTAAAGGTAGGCAGCGTCGTAATAGACCAAAGCACCGCAATAACGGCGATAACACCGAAGATACGGCAGTTAATGCCGGATTCAGAGGCTCTAGATACGGTCAGCAAAAAAAGCCATTTAAAAGAAATACTCCGGCTCCATCCAGTCTGGATCGCATACTGGATCGCTCGTGTCAAATCCACGGCACCCTCGACAAGCCAGCCAATCACACCAATAGAGAATGCTGGGTGTTCAAGCAGGCCGGCAAGTTAAATGCCGAGAACAAGGACAAGGGGCTGCATAGCAATGACGAGGAGGAGCCTTGGCCGCCGAACACAGGAGGACAGAAGGGGTTTCCCCCTCAAGTGAAGATAGTGAACATGATATACGCAACCCACATTCTCCAAGAGGGAGCGGAAGCATGCACTAAGGGACGTCTATGCGATGGAGCCCGTCGCCCCAAAGTTCAACCCATGGTCTGCTTGTCCGATCACCTTCGATCGCAGGGACCACCCCACTAGCATCTCTCATGGTGGATCCGCCGCACTGGTCCTAGACCCCATCATTGACAGATTTCACCTCATCCAAGTCCTTATGGACGGCGGCAGCAGCCTGAACCTGCTTTATCAGGATATAGTGCGAAAAATGGGTATCGATCCCTCGAGGATCAAACCCAACAAAACCACCTTTAAAGGCATCATCCCAGGTGTAGAGGCCCATTGCATAGGCTCAATCACACTGGAAGTGGTCTTTGGATCACCGGATAACTTCCGAAGCGAAGAGTTAATCTTCGACATTGTCCCGTTTCGCAGTGGCTATCATGCACTGCTCGGACGGACAACATTTGCAAAATTCAATGTAGTGCCGCATTATGCGCACCTCAAGCTCAAGATGCCAGGACCTCGCGGGGTCATAACAGTAAATGGAAACACAAAATGCTCGCTCCATACAGAAGAGCACACTGCTGACCTTGCAGTAGAGGCACAAAGCAGCCTATTCAGGCAGACCACTCGTTCGGCGTCACAGTCCCCGGACACCTTCAAGCGAGTCCGGAACAAGCTGCAAGAAGATCGCCTGGCACGATCAGAGCTCTCCTAGCAATCCGGCCCCAGTCCTAGTCCCAGTGAAGCGATGAAATCCGTGTTGCGCGTACATAACTACGCATTGAAAATACCATGGACATAGGCGGGGGCACAACCAGGACACGCCCCGCATTGTGGCTTAACCGCACTAGGGGCTGTATACCTTTGACATTCCTTTTCTCTTTCCGGGCCTGACTCTTTGGAAGCCCTTTCCGGCAGTACGATTGCCGGACACATTTCGGAAGCAACAACCAAGGCGACAAGAAGCTAAGATGAACACGGGAACCGCCAGGTGGTCTCTAGTAATACTTGATATACCCGCTTTTCACTATTTATACGTAGCTTGCCCTGGGATAGGACATTTTGAATTATCCTACTTTATGCTTATTGCACTACTTGTACCAGTACGCTTCGACGTATTATTCAAATAACAATGCATATCACTAATCTGTCATTGCATTATTTAAGTTTTTCTCTTTCTCTTATATGTCCATTTACGACAATCGGCACTCGCAAGTTTGGGTACGGTCAGTATGCCATGGGCTCTCATTTACCCCACAATACGGCGCAAGAAGTCTGAACACTTTCGACAGTGTGGCACCCCGAACTTATAGCATTATATGCATCAACTCCGAATCATGTCTTTGGTCAAATGTTGGGTCGCCCGGCTCCCATGCTTTGGTACCTTACGTTCCGGTATATCGGCTAAGGTAGCGGTGGGAGAACTACTGCGATTGTGTTCCGGTTCTTCCGGACGAGCACCTCAGTAGAGAAAGCCAAAAACTGACTATCATGATAAGGCGAGAGACTGGTCGCTGTTCGAGAGGTCTAAAGTCCTTAAAGACTTTTTCCGCTAAGGGCAAGGAGTCGGCCTTGTCCGGCTTAGGCGTGTATAGCGCCCCAAATTCGGCCCTCCGAATACCAGGGGCTTTGCCAAAAATTTAAAATCATACACTTCTATGGCTAAGTGAGAGTGATAAAGCATTATAGTCCGGTTGCCTGGTTCGTTGCGCTGAACACCCCCTTGAAGGACCCAAAATTGGGGTAAAGAGTGTTCAGATTTACCCCGAACACCCCAGTACTAGTTACATGGGGATAGAAGCCAACGACTGGCCATCTCTCAGATTTTATAAACGGCCGCACAGAAGGTAATATTTTAAATTAAGAAAGCGTCGCATGGCGCAAAAGAACTCATTTCATATTAGAGGATCACGTGGGCATGTTCATTTAAAAATTACATCCTTGGCACACTCATCTGCCACTAAGAGGGAACCCTTCAGGACACTTCCATAGTAATTCTGGGGGCAGCGATGCTCCTTGCCCTCCAGCTTCCCCTCCTTCACCAGCTTCACAGCGTCCAGCTTCGCCCAGTGCACCTTCACCCGGGCAAAAGCCCAGCGTGCACCCTCGATGTAGACGGACCGCTTGATGACTTCAAGCAGTGGGCAGGCTTCCACAAGCCGCCTCACCAGACCAAAGTAGCTGCCGGACAGGGGCTCACCAGGCCACATCCGGACTATAAGGCCTCTCATGGCATGTTCGGCCGCCTTGTGAAGTTCGACCAACTGCTTCAGCTGGTCGCTCAAGGACACGGGGTGTTCGGTCCCAGTATACTTGGACCAAAACAACTTCTTTGTTGAGCTCCCCTCCTCAGCCCGGTAAAACTCTGCGGCATCCAGTACACTGTAGGGAAGATCTACAAACGCTCCTGGACAGCTCTGAACTCGGGTAAGAAAAAGGAAAGTCTCCTTCACATGCTTGCTTTGCATATTGAATGCCTTACCCGCTGCTATCTTCTTCACCGCGTCAATCTCCTGGAGGGCCTTGTGGGCTTCGGCCTTGGCGCTCCGGACGCTTTCAAGCGCCTGCGTGAGCTCGGACTCTAGCATCTTGGAGTCAAGCTCCAAGGACTCATGCTTTTTGGCGAGAGCCTCGAGCTCTTGCTGCACCTCGCCTACTCGGGCTTCTTGTTTCTCCCGTTCCATGAGTTCTTTGGCTGCTTTGTCTTCGGCCATGGACAACGCCTTCCTTAGGGTCTCCACCTCGGTCGTGGCCCCTGACAAATTCATGATGATCCTATTACTTTACATCTGAACTTCTTTTTAACTATATAGACAGGGGTATATCTTACCTTTGCTCTCTTGGAGCTGCCTCTTGGTAAGGCCGAGATCATCCTCGGACTACTTCAGGTCCTGCTTTAGTGCAGAGACCTCTGCAGTACGTGCGGCAGTGGCCAGCAGTGAAGCCTGCATAGACACATAGACATACTCTAGTTAGACTCCTGAGTTACCATTTGATCCTCTATTCGGCTTTTCTTCACGAATACCGAGCAGAGTATCAAGGGCTACTATCTATGCGGTAATATTTTCTTATATTTTGACTTCTTACCTCAAAGCCTATTAGGAGGCTGGCGCAAGCTTCGGTCTGTCCGTTTTTGGCAGACTGAACCTTCTCGACCACCGCACTCATAATAGCACGGTGCTCTTCATCGATGGAAGCGTTGTGAAGCGCTTCCAGCAAGTTGTCCGGTGCCTTTGGTTGGACAGAGGACACCGGCACGGATGGTTGGCCCCCCTTAATAGGGGACCGCCTGCCAGAGTCCGGAACCATCGAAGGTCCCATCGTAGTGTCCGGCTGGGGCCCAAACTCGAAGCCCGTAGGAGCCTCGCTCCCTTGGTACCCAGGGACCGGGAGGTCGCCGTGAGACGCCCCCAGGATCACCTCCCCTTGGCTCGGTGCCTTTTGAGACAACACCTCGGCGTTGTCGGTAGGGTGAGGGGTGGAAGCGGTCGGAGGAGAACCGTTGTTCATATCCGATGAGTCCAAAGAGCCGCTCGATGAGGGTACGTCGAGATGAGCTCGGGACGGACTGCATAATCATGTTCGCCATGAGGAAAGGCAGTACAACAAAACATACCATGAAGTACTATGGTGTCCGGACACTTACGACTTCGCCAGGGGCTTGTCCCTGGGTAGCCACTCGTCGCCGCTGTCGGCAGCCATCGTGGCACAGTCCGGAGAGAGGGTCATCCCCTTCTTGGACCCTTCGGCCTCCCCGGATGGGTCGGCCTTCCTTTTCTTGTCTCCCCCGGCTGGAGGGGGGAGAACTTTTCTCCTCCTCATTTCCGTGGGAGGAGTGCGCGTCGGAGTCATCGGACGATGAGTCCGATATAACCTTGCGCCGGAGACCCTTTCGGTTCCCCGTGGCCTTCTTTGCCGGCACCTCATAAGGTGCCGGAGTTAGCATCTTCGTTAGAAGAGCGTCTGCAGGATCTTCGGGCAGGGGGCTGGACAATCAAGCTGCTCCGCTGTCTCTATCCAGTCCTGTTAATAGCATGGAAGCTTAGATCTAGCACATAACTAAACCAGGGCAAATAAATACCCTGAGAGATATAAAAGCCTACCGGATGGGCGCAACGCTTTGCGCTAAGTCCGCGGTCCTCGGTGAGGGAGGGAGGCATCTCGGCGCTCTTGAACATCACCCTCCAGATGTCCTCGCGGATCGTGTCGTAGAGCTCTCGCAGCGTCTGGTGCTTGGCCGAGTCGAACTCCCACAACACAAATGCTCGTCGTTGACACGGAAGGATCCGGTGGAAGGGCATAACCTGGACCACGTTGACGAGCCTGATTTTCTTGTTCATCATGTTCTGGATGCAAGTCTGGAGTCCGGTCAGCTCTACCGAAGAACCCCAAGACAGGCCCTTCTTTTTCCAGGTGAGCCACGTGGGGATTCTGGATCGAAATTTGGGGGCTGCCACCCAGTTGGAGTCGCGCGGCTCGGTGATGTAGAACCACCCAGATTGCCACCCCTTTATGGTATCCATGTAGGTGCCCTCGAGCCAGGTGACATTAGGCATCTTGCCCACCATGGCGCCTCCGCACTCTGCTTGCTGGCGACCCACCACCGTCGGATTGACATTGAAGGTTTTCAGCCATAGGCCGAAGTGGGGCCTGATGTGGAGGAAGGCCTCGCACACGATGATAAACACCGAGATGTTGAGGATGAAATTGGGGGCCAGATCATGAAAATCCAGCCCATGGTAGAACATGAGCCCGCGGAAAAACGGGTGGAGAGGAAATCCCAGTCCGCGGACGAAATGGGTAAGAAAAACTACCCTCTCATGGGGTTCGGGCATGGGGACGATCTGCCCCGCATTTGGCAGCCGGTGCGCGATATCCGCGGCCAAGTATCCGGCTTCCCGTAACTTTTTGATGTTCTCCTCCGTGATGGAGGAGACCATCCACTTGCCTCCTGCTCCGGATATGATTGGAGTGGTTTGAGAAGAAGAACGCGAGCTTGGGCGCTAGAGCTCGAGTGTACGGGAACGGGTAAGCGAGAAGGAAGAAGGCGTGGGTGAAAAAAGTAAATCTTTGACCCTTTATAAGGGCGGAGGAGCGATGTGTCTCCCAACTTGCCTGGCAAAACCGCTTATTCCCCAGGCGCCATAATTGATGGCGCGGTTGGGTTACCCACGTCCGTATTGATGAGAATCCCATGATAAGGGGAACACGATCTCTGTTTTGACAAGACATATCAAGAAAACCACCTCGCGATATGTGCGGAGCTGGTTGAGAAAAGCGGTTCGAATAATAACTGGGCCATGGTGTGATGTCATGCTGTCAAAACGTGTCAGCAGATTAGATTTGTGGAAATATTATTCTCTCTATGGTGGTATGTGGAACTTATTTTACAGGGTCGGCCACTATCCTTGCATTCAAACTATTCCATGGTGTATTCGGAGGAGGAACCCGCCTTGCAATGCCGAAGACAACACTGCGCGCCGGACTCATCGTCATTGAAGCCTGGTTCAGGGGCTACTGAGGGAGTCCTGGATTAGGGGGTCTCCGGAAAGCCGAACTATATCCTTTGGCCGAACTGTTGGACTGTGAAGATACAAGATTGAAGACTTTGTCCCGTGTACGGGTGGGACTCTACTTGGCGTGGAAGGCAAGCTAGGAAATACGGATATGTATTTCTCCTCCTTTGTAACCGACCTTGTGTAACCCTACCCCCCTCCGGTGTCTATATAAACTGGAGGGTTTTAGTCCATAGGACAACATACAATCATACCATAGGATAGCTTCTAGGGTTTAGCCTCTTTGATCTCGTGGTAGATTAACTATTGTAATACTCATATCATCAAGAACAATCAAGCAGGACGTAGGGTATTACCTCCATCAAGAGGGTCCGAACCTGTGTAAACATCGTGTCCCCTGCCTCCTGTTACCATCCGCCTTAGACGCACAGTTCGGGACCCCCTACCCGAGATCCGCCGGTTTTGACACCGACAGAGACCCAGCTACAGCACATGCTCAGCAAACCAACCTGGTGGAACAGACTGCTAAGCAGTCTAATGCTTCGGAACCGCCTGCTAAGTAGTCTGTAGGTCCAGAACCGACTGCTCATCAGTCTGTCGGTCCGCAGGCGCGTGATCAGAATACCAATGCGCAGCACTTCCTGCTCAACAAACCAAGGCGTTGGCACGGCCTCCTCACCACACCGACAAGTTGGCACCACCTGCACAGAAATCTGACATAGCTTCAACGCATCGTCAGCAGTCTGATGCCTCTGCTCCTACAGCCCAGCATCCCGTCACAGCAGCACCACCAGCTCAGCGGTCTACATAGATAAACTGTCTGTTAAGAAGTCCGTCCAAGCTTCACCGTCTGCTCGGCAGTCTACCTTGCATGCAACCAGACGTTCTGCCAGAAATGCTTTAAGTACCAAGAAGGAAGTGGCCAAAAAGGCTACAACCATGACCACGAGGAAGGGCAGCGGGAGAGTGAAGAGGAAAGAGAACGATTGCCTCTTACTTAAAGCACTCATCGCCCAGTACCAAATTAACAGCAGCTTGTTCGAATCGGGGAGTAATATTATTTCTGACACCATGGATGATGAAGAAGTAGAATTGTTGCTTGCTAAAAGTAAAGCAGACGTACTTGAAGCATGCAATTACGTCCATGGCCAACCATTTCTTGTTGGCGAATACTTTGATGAGTGAAGCTCCAATTGCCGCGAGTTACATGAATATTGCATGGATCAAATGTCAGCAGGTTATCATGCTTTGCTAGTCCACTACAATAGAGATCATTTCTGACACGATGCTAGTTCCATCAATGTGAGTTTCGAGGACTTACATCTCTTCTTCAACTTCAACATGCTCGATGCCACTCTTGTTAGATGCCTGATTTTGTAAGTACTTAACAAACTATGATCAACTTCTCCATACAAGCTGTAAATGATAAACAACTAACTGCATTTTATTTCTCTGAGGGGATTAAACGCGCGGAGAAGAATAAGGGAGAGTGCGCATTTCATAGATCCTGCATTAGCAAATGGCACAACATTAGATGGTAAGGACCGACGGGACTGGCCCGTTAACATGGTCCTCCGTATCTTCGAAAACACGTCCCATGAAGAATGAGTTCTCTGGCCATATCATGAATGGTAAGTCAAGTAAACAACCACGCATACACTGATTGTATTTCAGATTTCGACATCATTCATAAGTTGATGGCGTTCTTAATATGTAGCAATCACTGGATATTGGTATTCCTTGTTCCAAACAAGAACACAGTTTACTACATCGATTCTCTCAGAGAGTCAACAAACGCTCAGGATCTGAAACATGTTCAGTAATTCTTGGATAGGTATTGAATTCTATGATGTTGAAATTATTTTGCATTCATATCTGGTTCAATAATTGATGTTGTCAAAATTCATCATCATTTGCAGTGTGCTCGCATTGTGGAAAACTAAACCAGGGAACCTGTTCAAGACGAAACAACCCGTGCATCACAAGATCGTTTCTCCGGTAACACACCGAAATCCGTTATTTTCGGAAAATTTATCCAACAGTCTGCAAATACCTTTCCTTACGCTAGTCAAATGTTCAAGCTTTTAAATAAACCTCTTTCTATTTTGTCCAAAGAAAACTAATACATCTAACATGGGTTAGGTTGTTCCTAACAGGACAAATACATGACTAATTTTGTAAAAAAAATTCAGTGTCATCGGCAACAAGCAGGGACCAACCTTTGTGGATACTATGTTTGCGGACACATGATCTCCATCTGCAAATCTGCTGATAGTTGTGACGATCCTCGCAAATTAGTACCAGTAAGTTCGTCTTAATTAATATCTTCTACTCCACTCATATGGCACATTCTAATCTTAAAAATACTGCAGCTCATCTTAAAACCGAGGACCCCTGAACCACTCCCGGCTGGTGAATTGCTGATGGTTCAAAGATTTATCAGCAACCTCTTCCTGGATCACTACATCAGTCCCACTGGTGGTAATGAAGATTTTAGCATGCCTTCTCCTGAAACATTGAGTAAGAGTTAACCGCTAAACATATAATGCAAGGATCCATTGTTTTCCATCTGATGAGGTCTTCGTATTTCATACACTATGATTAATTATGTAATGCATACATGTGTGGACAAATCATTGGAATTTAGCTACCATATGTTCAATTGGAATTGTTGTGAAATCTGATGAATGTTCTTCCTGTGGACACTATTTGTTCAATTGAATATTGTGGCAAATTTTCTTTTTGCGTGCTGATTTAAAATGGGATATTTTTGTTTATTTGTTCAATTGAATATTGTGGCGAATTTGCTTTTTGCATGTCTATTTAGAATGGGATATTTTTGTTTTAACCAAGCAATTTCTTCGCAAACGCTTCAACTACATGAGTGTGTGTGATCCTGATGAGGACATAACTACCTTGGATACAACCAAAAATATTGCATACATGCATATTTGTCACGTGATTTCTAGTGCAAACTATTCAATAATCTATTTATGTTATCCAGAACAAAATACTTCATACACTTTTGTGTTTCATAGAATTGCAGGTGTATGGGACATTTGTACAATCCCCATATGAAGATAAGGGAAAGGAGAAGTTTAGGTTCTGTTCAAAAAGTTCTCTCACGTCCCTTTTGGGCCAAGAGAAGATAGAGTCCAAGTCTCTTACGTTCTGGATTCAAATTCGAACTACACAGAGATGTCTGACTCAAAACACCAAAAATATTCATACAGACTCCGAATTGGGCGATTCTTTTTTGTTGGAAAGTAGATTTCGTGCTCTTTCCAACCCAATTGGATTCACCTTCAAATTCGTCCGGAGCATTGAGATATCAACGAAACAATCTGACGCTGCAATAGAATCCGAGTCAAACAACAAGTCCAAAGGTGTTGCATCACCTCCACTTAGTCCCATGAGCCTTATACTCTCTCCGTTCCAAAATATATGACTCAACTTTGTACTAACTTTAGTACAAAGTTGAGTCATCTATTTTGGAACAGAGGGAGTACAACCTAGGGTTAGTTTTAGGCTGCCTTGGGACGTCCTCCCACCTCCTTGGCCGCCACCCCTTGCTCCTATATAAGTAGATCCATCTAGTAGCTTTTTCCTTGGGATTTGTTTAGTTTAAAGTTAGTCATTGCAACTTCGTGTACTTCGTTTGTGTCCAACGACCAGACCAAGACCGCTTCCGGATCCCCACCATTATCAATACTTCATATATATTCGCAATATTCAGATTGCTTTATCATATTCTTGCTTGTTCTTCGATTGCTTGCAGGAATAGACCTTCGTGGTCAGGTTGATCATGCTCCGGCGTGGTCAATAACTGCTCCGGCGTGGTCAATAACCTCTCAGAGTTGGTTTAGCGATTGTTAAGGCGCAACATCGTGCATGTTTGTAGTCGGATCGTCAAAGTCATCTCCACCAAATCAATAGTTATCATCTCATCGAAAGATCGGGACACCCTTGCCTCTATCAAGTGGTATCAGTTTTCAGGTTGCTCGGTGAGAATTTCCAGTTTTTCCTAGATTATATTTATTTCCTTACCTATTGTCCAAGAAAAGTCCACAAAAATAATTTAGATCTATTCATCCTTTGTCCAAGCCAGTCTGAGCCTTTGTAATTTTTTTCATTGCTTGCATAGTTGAATTATCGGTTGCATTGTCGTGTCGAGTTGCTAGTCTTAGTGTCTAGTTCGTTTAGAGTTTCGAGTTCTGTTCACATTAGTCACACCGTTGCTGCATCGTTATCCCTTCCACTGTCCACCACCCATCCATCAATTTGCACCACGTGCTACCCACCGTTCATTGTCATAATCATAATTGAGATCGTTCACATCTTCGCTTGATCCAATCTGCATCTTATCTAATTTGTTTTGGAAAGAGGGAGAGAGAGAAAAAGAAAGAAAAAAAGGAAAAAGTCAGAAAAAGAAAAAAGTGTGAGGAAAAAAAGAGAAGAAAAAAAACAAAATTCGGCTCTATCTAGACTCAATCCCGTAGTTGAATTCAGATTGGAATCTGTTTTGTGCACTGTTCAGTAAAACAGGCATAACTTCCTCATATGAAGTCCGTTTTGGCTCCGCGGGACTCAAATGAAAGCTAGCGACGAGCCTCATCTAAATAGTTGCAGAAGCATGTTCAATATTTGGCACCTCAAAATCGGCTTCTAAATAGGTCATTTTGCCCACCGAAGTTCATGAACACAGCTTATTCCAGTTTTTCAAGCGAGTTTTAGAATTTTTTGACTCCTCATATCAACTATGAATTGAGTGGTTCCTTTTGCATTTGAAATATTGAGTCAATACCATTCTTGAAACAAATTATCAAAAAAATTGGCTCAAATTTTTTCATAGGAAAGTTGGAGAGAAAGTTGTTGATATATCCTGCTTGGCGGTTGTTTCACATCATTATCTTTACGGCTATTGTGATCTTCACTTATATTTTGCTGTCCAAAGCTACCTCATATCCTTTGTTGATGCTAGTTGTGCTACGACGTGACCTCATTAGTGTTCTAGGCTCACGTCTCTAGTCCGGTCTAGCCTAGGACCAGCACAGTGCCGTCGTTGAGCGTTTATTCAACATTGCATCTCTGAATTGATTATTGCTAATCTTTTGCTACCATATATAGTGTAACGCCCCAAGACCGGAGCTTCAGAGGCCTTCCAGGGTTTCCAGGTTTCGTCGTGTGATTTGTTTGGTTCATTGCATTCATCTTTGCATCATGTGCATTTGTATCATGTCATCATGCCATCATGTCATTAATCTTTGCATCTCAGATCAACTAAAATAAATTGCATGAATTTTCGGTCCATTTAAATCGAGGGATATTTACTATGGTGATTACTCTTTAAAACATATTCTCCTAATATTTTAGGGAGCTATATAAATTATATTCCAATAATTTGGAATCACCCATAACACACGTGCAGATAATCCCATGCCTTTCTGCTTCGAGTTGATCTCCAAACCTTGCCGAAAATTCTTTCTTCTTTTTTTGAGGCTCCTCCAAAAGTCTCAACATTTTTGGACCTTCCAAAACCTCACTTCCTATTCAAATCATTTGAATTCAACTTCAACCGCGTGCCCACTTCTATTTTTGCGGGATCAAGCTCATTTTTGCTAGTCCGGGGAAATTATCCCTATGCGCAAAATCCTTCCCTAACCCTCTCCTTCTTTTCCCTCTCTCGATTTTCTTTTCTGCTAAAGGATTTAAGAGAAGAGAGAGAGAGAGAAGCCCAGCCGGCCCATCTAACTCCTCCAACCCTAGGCGCCCGAGCCACCTCTACCGATCCCCTCTCCCTCCGCCGCCAGAGAGCTTCAGCTCGTCCCCCATCTCCCTCTCGTTCGACCCCCCTCTCTTTCCTTCTCGCATCACTCCTCCCTCCTCTCGATCCCTCTCCTTCTCCCCGCACCTCCTCCATCTGCAGAGCACCACAGCGCCGCCGCGGCCTTGCCGGTCCGGAGCACCGCGCCTCCGCCCCTGCCATGGACAGTCGCGTCTGTTTCTTCATCGCCACCGGCAGGAGCAGGAGCCCCATGACCTTCGCCGTCGTCCTGCCTACTCCGAGGACCTCCCGCGCCGCCTCTCCTCTGGTTTCTCCTCGTCGCCATCTTCTGCACCCCGGCCACCCTCGCCATCGCTTCGCCCGTCACCGGCCACCGGTGCCCTCGCCAGAGCTTCTGCGAGCTACGACGCGCCCCTTCTCCTCCTCCGCCTGGTGCCTGCGCAGCCAGTGCCAGGGACCTGCAGGCCGCCGAGTCCAACGCCAGCCGACGCCCCTTCGCTCGACTGCTCCTCTGCCTCATCTTAGGTGGCCCTGTCATGGCTTTTGCTTTGGCCAGAGACGTCCATGGCCCGACGCCCGCCTCTGTTGCTTCGTCGCCAGCCTCCTATCCGCGAGATCCGGCGATGCCGGCCACCAGAACCTATTGCTGCTTCCTGCCGCTGACCACTACCATCGCTTCCTTGCTGCTGCCACCCGGGGTCCTTTGCGTTTTGTTCGTTTCGGACCATCAAGACCGGCAAGACCCAGACTCAGAACGCCAAGTACATCTACAAACCAGAAGAACTCGGATGCATCAAGTCCCCGAGGAGAACCGTCTTTCGTCAAGTTCGACTAAATTGTGACGCGTCAAGTACCTCTACCGCCTTCTTCGGAATCCCAAGAATGCTAAGTACCTCGACACCCGGCACCTAGAACGACTACCGACGCCGAAGACCCATGAACAAAAACCGTCAAGTTCGACTACCGTCGACGTGCACTTAGCCAAGTACCACACCGTTTTGGAAGACCCGTGAACATCATGTTCTCTGCCATGAATGGTTACAGTGTTGTGGGACCGGCAACTACCCTCTCTGGATCGCCAAGTTCAGCTGCCGATGACATATACCACTACCGTCGCCGAGATCGCGAGAACCTCTACTTCCTCCTCGAAAGGTGAACGACTGCCGTCGACCCCAACTGACTCGGATTCGTCAAGTCCTTCTATGAAAACGTGTACCACTACCATCGCGAGTACCTCTACCGTCGTCGTGTACCCCCTACTTCCACTACCGTCACGAGAACAAGTACTTCCTCTACGAACCCGGGACCGCTCCGAGAATGCACCCCTTCGAAGGTATAACCGCCGAGACGATGACCCATGGACCGAATGCATATGTTGTATGAAATGCTCGTGTTTGCTCCGTGTCGGAGTTGTTCGGTGCACGTTGCCCCTCTTTCGCCTTGCCACCGACATGTGGGAACCCGGTAATCGGGAGCACCCCACCTTCCTTGCATGACACGCTCCCGTCACTTCCTTTTGCACCGGTATCCCCGTGGGCTACCGGATAACCGATATGTTGCCGTGGCATCATTTTCGTATTCGTCGCCGTGGCACCCCTTTCCTTTCCACCATGGTGACAAATGCTTCATAATGCTCTTGTCATTTTTTTAATAAAAATGGCATAAACTTGCACATGTCATCTGCATCATGTTTATAACATTTAAATGGTTAAAATTGTTGTTTGCATTAAATTGCTAAATGCACATGAGGATTTACCGGAATTGTTGTTTGATGTTTCCGGCCTCATTTAAAATGCCTAACTGTGTTTTTTTACTCATGTTTCACCTCTTGCCATGTTTAACAACATTTAATATTGTTGGGTACATAAACGAGAGAGAACTAAATAATTGATGTGGTGTTCCGTCAATATGCAACTCGTTGCATATTGAGCTCCACTTAACTTGTAGTTTTGTTTGTGCCCTTTGCCATGCCATGCATTTTGAAACTGGACATGCATCATACTTGGTTGTGCATCATGCCATGTTGATGTGATGGTTGTTTACTATGTTGTTTGCTTCTTTCCGGTGTTGCTTCTTCGGGTTAGATCCGGTAACGTCGTGTTGTGAGGATTCGTTCGACTCCGTCTGTTTGTCTTCTTGATGGACTCCTTCCTCCTTGCGGGATTTCAGGCAAGATGACCATACCCTCAAAATCACTTCTATCTTTGCATGCTAGTTGCTCGCTCTTTTGCTATGCCTATGCTGCGATACCTACCACTTGCTTATCATGCCTCCCATATTGTTAAGCCAAGCCTCTAACCCACCTTGTCCTAGCAAACCGTTGTTTGGCTATGTTACCGCTTTGCTCAGCCCCTCTTATAGCATTGTTAGTTGCAGGTGAAGATTGAAGTTTGTTCCTTGTTGGAACATGCAGATGTTGTTCCTTGTTGGAACATGTTTATTGTTGGGATATCACAATATCTCTTATTTAATTAATGCATCTATATACTTGGTAAAGGGTGGAAGGCTCGGCCTTATGCCTGGTGTTTTGTTCCACTCTTGCCACCCTAGTTTCCGTCATATCGGTGTTATGTTCCCAGATTTTGCGTTCCTTACGCGATTGGGTTATAATGGGAACCCCTTGACAGTTCGCTTTGAATAAAACTCCTCCAGCAAGGCCCAACCTTGGTTTTACCATTCGCCACCTAGCCTTTTTCCCTTGGGAGTCGCGCATCCCAAGGGTCATCTTATTTTAACCCCCCCAGGCCAGTGCTTCTCTAAGTGTTGGTCCAAACCAGAGCACCGTACGGGGCCGTCCCTTGGCAACTTGGGTTACGTTGGCTCCCGTACGCTTAGCTTATCCGATGTGCCCTGAGAACGAGATATGTGCAGCTCCAATCGGGATTTGTCGGCACAGCGGGTGGTCTTGCTAGACTTGTTTTACAATTGTCGAGGATGTCTTGTAACCGGGATTCCGAGTCTGATCGGGTATTCTCGCTAGAAGGTATATCCGTCGTTCACCGTGAGAGCTTGTGATGGGCTAAGTTGGGACACCCCTGCAGGGATTTGAACTTTCGAAAGCCGTGCCCGCGGTTATGGGCAGATGGGAATTTGTTAACGTCCGGTTGTAGAAAACCTGAAGTTGACCTTAATTAAAATACATCAACCGCGTGTGTAACCGTGATGGTCTCTTTCCGGTGGAGTCCGGGAAGTGAACACGGTGTTGGAGTAATGCTTTACGTAGGTTGTTCTAGAATCACTTCTTGATCATAGTTGTTCGACCGTGCTTTTGCTTTCTCTTCTCGCTCTCATTTGCGTATGTTAGCCACCATATATGCTAGTCGCTTGCTGCAGCTCCACCTCATACCTTTTACCCTTCCTATAAGCTTAAATAGTCTTGATCGCGAGGGTGTGAAATTGCTACCATATATAGCCAACCCAGCTTCACATATTTCTACACCGTGTATACGTATGCTCCCCTGGCAATCGCTTTACACAATCTTCAGAGTTATTTGACACCGCTGGTTACCTGTCACCATCTGTCGCATGGTAAGAACTTGTAAGATATTGATATTTGATTTACTGTGAGCACTTTACAACCACATCCTAGTAGTTCATAGGAACATTATTCTCGAATTTTGTTTCTTGTTTCTACTAATCATGACAGGTTCCGGAGATAGAAGTTCTTGGACGACGGACACATCTCCACCATCACGAGAGTTGGGACAACACACACAAGCACATGGTCAGGTTAACCTTTTACCGTCATTTGAGGGTAGATTTAATCCTGCTATTTATCTAGCTTGGGAGCTTGAAGTAGAACAAGTTTTTAGTCACCATAACTTTGCTGAACTTGAGCGAGTACGAGCTGCCACTAGAGCATTTACTAGTTTTGCTTCTGTTTGGTGGAGTGTGCATTGTAAGAAAAACATTGATAACCAACCCACAACATGGAAAGATTTGAAATATGTAATGAGAAAACATTTTTTCCCTCCTTACTATCGTCGTGAATTGCTTCGCAAATTTCAACAATTTAAACAAGGCAACAACACTATTCATGCTTACTACCAAGAGTTCAAATCTTATATGCATCATTGTGACATAGAAGAATCTAAGGATGATACAATGAATAGATTTTTGGGTGGTTTGAACCATGATATTCAGGCAAGATTTCAGTATATTCCTCGTTGCATTACTGGTATGTATGTTCATGCTTGTACCTTTGAGAGACAGATACAGGAGGATGCATTGGGTGACTACAACAACTACTATTTCAGTTCATGCTCACCACCGCCGGTTGGTTCCTCCATCGTTGCACCTACTAGAGCAGCCCCACCTCAGATTGTGAGTGTGACATCATCTCAAGTGTATGGTACATTGTCATTGTCGATACCTAGATCAGCTACGTCTTTGCGACAAGGTAACAGTATAACTATTGATGATATCACTTCACATAAGAATGATGCATGCATAGTTAACTTGAATGCATCACGTGTTGAGTTACCTGTTGATTTGAGCACACCACCTATTTTAGAGAATCTTGTTACTGTCATGAATGCGCCATGTGATCAAACAACTGAAATACCAATAATTTTGAGTGCACCCATTTAATTAACTGTTGATGCAAAAGAACCAATGTTTAATCATTTTGATATGACCTCTAATCTTGGTGATGATTTTGTGTCCAATGACTTATTGCATGTTTGCTTATTTAAGGAGGTTGTAGCATGTACAATTGATGCAACTAAGATTTATTCGCCAATGTTGCGATGGTTTAATGATGAACATTGTCAATCTTTTGAAATGAATAAGAGCTTCACTTATATGTGCAAACTGAGTTGCAATATTTTCATGCCTTCTACTTCTTGTGATAATTTTTCAGCTTTAGATTTTATGAAATATGAAAGTTACTCATGTATACATGTGTCATATGTGCAAAAATCAAAGGAAGTAAAAATGGATGACATATACATATACAACATGTACACCTTGTCTCTTTTGTTAGCCACATTTTAGATTAAGCAACGCCGAGGACGGCTTTGTTTTCAAGAAGGGGAGGATGATGAGGACATAACTACCTTGGATACAACCAAAAATATTGCATACATGCATATTTGTCAGGTGATTTCTAGTGCAAACTATTCAATAATCTATTTATGTTATCGAGAACAAAAATACTTCATACACTTTTGTGTTTTGTCTAATTGCAAGTGTATGGGACATTTGTACAATCCCCATATGAAGATAAGGGAAATGAGAAGTTTAGGTTCTGTTCAAAAAGTTCTCCCACGTCACTTTTGGGCCAAGAGAAGATAGAGTCCAAGTCTCTCACGTTCTGGATTCAGATTCGGACTGCACAGACATACCTGACTCAAAACACCAACAACTTTTTCATACGGACTCCGAATTGGGTTATTCTTTTTTTGTTGGAAAGTAGATTTCGTGCTCTTTCCAACCCAATTGGAGTCACCTTGAAATTCTTCCGGAGCATTGAGATATCGACGAAACAATCTGACGCTGCAGCAGAATCCGAGTCAAACAACAAGTCCAAAGGTGTTGCATCACGTCCACTTGGGCCAATGAGCCTTGTACGACCTAGGGTTAGTTTAAGGCTGCCTTGGGACGTCCTCCCACCTCCTTGGCCGCCACCTATTGCTCCTATATAAGTAGATCCATCTAGTAGCTTTTTACTTGGGATTTGTTTAGTTAAAAGTTAGTCATTGCAACTTCGTGTACTTTGTTTGTGTCCAACGACCAGACCAAGACCGTTTCCGGATCCCCACCGTTATCAATACTTCATATATATTCGCAATATTCATATTGCTTTATCATATTCTTGCTTGTTCTTTGATTGCTTGCAGGAATAGACCTTCGTGGTCAGGTTGATCGTGCTCCGGGGTGGTCAATAACCTCTCGGAGTTGATTTAGAGATTGCTAAGGCGCAACGTCGTGCACGTTTGTAGTCGGATCGTCAAAGTTGTCTCGACCAAATCGATAGTTATCATCTCATCGAATGATCGGAAAGCATACGTCAATCGTAGCGGAACCGTCGGTGATACGCAGCAGATCACAAATGATTTGCAATGCTACTACGTGTGCGTAGGTTCTCCAGAACCGTTTGTGATATCGCGTTATCGCACATGAGAACTGGGAGTAAACCGTGTCCAATGAGAAATACAATCCCAGTCGTAATTTTTTCACGAAACGTGTGGGATCCCAAACGAAAAGCACACGTCACTCTTGCGGCAACCGTTGGTGATACCTAACAAATCACAAACGGTCTGCAACACTTGAATGTGTGCGAAGGGGATCCTGAATCATTTGTGATAGAACATTATCGCGGACGGTAATTATTGGAAAATGTGTGCGATGGTGTCTAGCAAGGAAGACGGGTTAGGCAGAAAACTCATGTGCGATGGGGCACAAATTGCACAGAGTTCATATATTGGCCTGTGTGCCTTACATATTGTTTCCCAAATGGTTCGTTACAACAAACCGTATGGTTTCACTACGTCATTAGAAATGCTTAATCACCAATACCACACGTGCGAAAGAATTTAGTGTGTGCTGCATCGCACACGACTACATTTTGGAAGGCCTTTGGATCACTTCTCCATATCCCCGATGGTTTCTGGGTCGTGTTGGAAAGACCCCCGCCCACACTCACTTGGCGACGGTTCCAAATGCCGTCACGGAAAGGGGTTAAAATCATTTTTTAGGACCGGCGTGCACCAGTGCTCTTTGTGTGTGTGTGAAAACAATCCCCGAATATTACTCAACTTTTTTTCCTGGAAAAGTTCTTGACGCTAAAATATTTCCATATATTTGAATTTAGCTCCAGTTTGTGTTTATTTGGTTTTGGACGTTTTAGGTACACCCTAGTTTTTTAAATACTGATTTTGTGTGTGTGTGACTGAGAGAGAAAGTGTGTATGTGTCCATATGTGTGTTGTGGCGGAAGGGCAATGTGGAGACGGTGTGCATGTGATAGAGACATAGATAGAGAGGTGTGAATGTGCAAATGATCATGCATGAGTGAGACATAGACAGATGCTAATGCGTTGTGTATACATGAGAGAACGGTCTTCTATTTGTACATGTGTGTGTGTGAGAGAGAGAGGAGCATCCGTAACACAAAAACTATCTCTCTCGATTCGTTCGCCCCTCGCGCGATCTCATGTAACACATGCATCAACTCACACATTTTGACACCCTCACCCGACCCCTGCCCACCTCAAGGCCCGCACATCACTCTCTATCTCGCACGCACAATCTCTTCGTGAAAACCCTATTTAGCATGTAGCTTTCCATCACATACACACACATGTCTCTCCATAGGTTTGATTTCTCTCAATACCTAACACACACACACGCACACCACACACACACACTCCCCCTACCCCGAGAACACAATTCATCCCCATCCTAGGCTATATGGCGACCACTCTCACTTGTGCTTCTCTACAACCCAACATGCACAACACCTCAACCTTCAAAGAGGGCATCGAGGAGATCGAAGATGGCGACCACACTACACTAGAGAATGCGGGGCCATTTGGATGCAGGATGATGTAACGACGGCTGACTGACTCCTCCCCCCCCTCTCCCACACAAAATTACCAATCCCTCTCTCTCCCGCACAAAATTATCAATTCCTCAACCCGCGAGATCCTTCCCCTCTAGTCCATTTTTTTCTAGTTCTCTCATCAAACCTGTTGTCTCTTCTCCTTCCACGTATACAGAGTCTGGATGCACACACATCTCACATATATTACATGCCCCCATCTATCTCACAAACCTAACTTCTTCCTCTCTCTCTATCTCTCTCTCTCTCTCTCTCGTTAGGTTTGTCTCCTACTCTCTTGTCCACATACACACAATCTTTCTCACCCTATCTGCTCCATCTTCGCAAGCTCTCTCTAGACGTTTCATTCACACATTGGGATGTGTTCAAAATGTTGCTTTTATAATGGATGATGTAGAGTTATGGTTGGTTTTGTTGCATCCTACAAAGTAATAACTATGAAATGCATTTACATTCTCATTTGATTGGGATTATGTGAGTTTGAGCATATTGTGAAGTACTATAGACCTCGTATACATCTTGGAATTCAACAATGATTGTAACTATTGAATTGTATAGACCATTACATTCGAAGTCAGTAGCCTAATATATTTATTTCACAATTACAACAAATGATTAATGATGCGGAGCATCCCAAGGTCATCCCCATGGACCTACCTACGTCCCCTATGACACCAGTGGATCAATGACAAGAGCCCGAGCGAAGGCTATCGAAGATAAGGTGAACTCTCTCCTCTCCGAACTTCCACTTTCTATGCATGAGACATGGCTACTACCTAAGTCCGAGTTGTTGTGCATGATTAGGTACCAAGAGGACCCTCCCGAAGATGCACATGAAGATGTACAAGTCCCCAAGTTCACGGATGAAGAGGAACGCCGAGAGAAGAAGAAGGCAGCTCCAGAACCCGACATCTGTCCGCTGGAGACTTTGACCACAACAGCCTACCAGCCGCCGCGCATCTATAGGCCCAGGACATCCGGCCCGGCTCGAAAATCCGGCCTTGAGCCCAGATATCCGGGCACCACCTTCCTGAGAGCAACATGGCCAGCTTCACCAGCCCGAACATCCGACCTCCACAGCTCGGACATCCGGCCCTCGGCGAACGCCCGGACATCCGGCCCTCCGTGAATGCCCGGACATCCGGCCTCGCCAGACCGGACATCCGGCCTCGCCAGACCGGACATCCGGCCCCGCGTGAAAGCCCGGACATCCGGCCTGACGCCCGGCCGTCCGGCCTCCCTGTCTACGCACAGTGAAGGGCCGAGGCCCGTGTACCCCTTCTACCCCCTAGACTATATATACTCCACCTCGTACAACTTTCTAGGGTTAGCATTGGTTTAGCTCATATTTAGAGATGGAGCATTGCTCATCCACATCGGATCTTCTCCACGAGAGAGATCACGACCCCTCTTTGGAGAGGATCCCTTTGTATTCAAGACCTCCCTGCGGAGAAGATCCCCTCGTGGATTCAAGACCTCCTCACGGAGAAGACCGGTTACCTCTTGTATCATCTGTTGTTGACTTTGGATGTTGTATCTACCTTTGTGTTCATGGATCTAGCGCATGTGTGATCATACTTATTGATTTGAGCATTCTCTTGTCTTCCCCTTGTGATTTTCCCCTCATTTCCCTCCTCGTGTTCTTCGTGTTCATCGCAGGATCCGCTGCATTTGTGAAAGATCGGCCGATTAGGGTTCCTACCCAACATCATCTTGGTATCAAGAGCCATGTTGATCACGATTTCGGAGCCTCCCCGTTGTGTTGCTAGCCTAGTTTTGTTGATTTTGTCCCTAATTCGAAAATTCCCCACAAAAATAGCCCAATTTTTTTTGTGATTTGTTGGTGTGATGAAGTTTTGTTGGATTTGATCCGTGGATTTTGTGTGTTGCAGGTAGATCTAGCTTTCCATCCATTTCCCCCCAATTTCCATCCACAAATTCCCCCGAATTTTGCCCGGATTTGACCTCTCCTCGCGAAGATCTTCACGTTTATCCTCAGATCCAGAGCCCAGACATCCGGCCCGACAAGCCCGGACATCCGGCCATCAGGCCCGGACATCCGACCCCTAGCAGCACCACTTCCTCTCCACCGCCCGTTTTCCATCCATATTTCGCCAAATTTTGTTCTGGTGCCCACATATACTTTCGCATACCACCACCATCGCTTACCAACACCAACTGCGACAATTTTGGTCCAATTTTGCTTTGAGAATTTGAGTTGCGGTATCGTGTCCTACTTGTGTTCCGGCTATTTAGGTATGGTTCGACATCAACATCACCGCCGCTCATCTTCGCCACGGACGCGTCATCAACAACAACCACCTCGACTACATCTTGGCATTCGTGATTGGATCACTGTCGTCCTTCTTGCTTATGGACGAGGAACCGAAGAAACGGTAACCTCGTCTTGGTATTGGACATATCACTCTTGCCATTACATTGATAGTCATCATAGTGTTACTCCTTTGTGTTGCTTACCCATCGAAACTAGCCTTTGAGTATTGCCGGCAACAAGACTTGTGCACATTAGTGATCATACTTCCCATAGCATACATACAACATTGTTGCATATCTGGGTATCATCTCTTGTGTCACAAGGTTGTCATCGCATAGACAATTGCTATCTTGGTTCGTCAAGCATTGCATGAGAAAAGAGCTCAAACAACAAAGAACCAAACAAGATTTTAAGCAAAAGGATAGGATAAGCAAAGAGCTTTTAAGCAAGCAACATAGCATCATGCAACATTAAGATTGTCATATTAGATCATCTTGGATCATATCAACGAAACACCTTGCATAGAACATACTTGGGATAGAAGTCGTTGCATTTTTGCTTAGTAGGTTGTGCACAAGTCCTGTATCCGCCTATTGTGCAATCGTGCTAGCGTCTCTCTTGTGTTGTGCAACAAGAGCATTTTTGTGGATTCCACATTTTGGCTCATCCTTGGTTGCCCAACCCCACTTATCTCTTTGCGTGTGTGTTTCTGTGTACATTACATTGCTTGGTCTACTTGTTCCATTGCAATCTTGCGAATCTTTTCCAACATTCTTGAATCTCACTTACAATCGCATTAAATTTTGTGCCACCATCCTAACCAAGCTCCACGATAAGCTTTTACTTGTGTAGGTGTGGGAAACCAACAAGAATTGGTACCAATTGTGCTATTTCCTTGTCCACATTGGAGTGATCATTGATCCACTTTCAACTTCAGTCAAGGTACATTTGGTATTCATTCTTCTATTTCTACCACTCATGTTTTTATCTTGGAATGATGGATAGGCCAAGTACTTCTACCAACCCACTCTTCATTGAGCACGACGACGGCATGAACTCCTACATCACCAAGAGCCACCTCTTTGGTGAACAACGTACTTTGCATCAAGAGCAACAAGCAATGAGTGAAGGCATCGACAACCTCGCTGCTGAATTGCGACTCTCCGAGCAATATACAAGGGACTACTTCGACCACAAGCTGGACGATCACAAGCAAGAGAATGACGCAAGAATGGATGAGATTCACACTTTGTTGCTCAACCGCTCTTCTTCCATTTCGTCTTCATCAAGAAGGACTCGCTCAAGTCAACACTCCGACTTCACTCTCTTCGGTTCAAGTACACCGACATCGAACACTCTTCGACGTGTCACGCGCAACGATCGTCAAGCAAGCCTCAATCCACTACGCGACACCAACTCTCAAGAGCACCGACAACGTCAAACCCGAGAGGCTTTTGTGCTAGCACGAGAACCGCAACGACAACGCCAACATGAAGCGGAAGAGTGAGCGCGTCTACATCAAGAAGCACAAGATGCCGAGGCAGAACATCAAGAGCAACAATTGCAAGATGCTCAAGCACTTGAGGCGCAACAAGCCCTCCAAGATGCAATTCGCGCCATAGCCAAACGAGGCCAACAAGCTCGTGAACATGAAGAAGCACTTCGCAAAGAAGCTCAAGAACGAATATTTCAAGCTCGCGTGCATCGTCAAGTTCCTCAAGTTTCACCTCGAGCTCGACAAGCTCCCCCACAAGCTCGCCAAGAACATCAAGTTCATCAAGAGCATGAAGACAATGGGAATCCTCCATGACAAGAGCAACATCAGGTCAACAACCCTTTTCTCCAAGAGCAACACGAGCTTGACAATCATCAACAACATGGACGTCATCATCCCCCGACCCCAACACAATGAAGAGCAACGCTATGGCAAGCTCAAGTTCACCATGCCCAAGTTCAATGGAAGCAACAGTCCCTAAGAGTACCTTTCATGGGCATTGAAGCTCGACAAAATCTTCCGTTTGCACAACTATGACAAAGATAAAAAGATCGTGATGGCATCCCTTGAGTTCCAAGACTATGTCCTCATTTGGTGGGAACAAGTTATCGAGCGCTGAGAGGCAATAGGTGAACCACCCATCACTACTTGGGCGCAAATGAAGGATGTCACGAGAGCTTGCTTGGTGCCTACCTACTACAACCGCGACATCTTCAAGAAACTCCAACTACTAAAGAAAGGAACCAAGAGCGTTGAAGAATACTACAAGGAGATGGAGATTGCTATGACAAGAGCCAATGTCACGAAAGATGATGAGCAAACTATGGCACGTTTCTTGAATGGACTCAAGCATCCTATGAAGAAGATCGCCGACTTCCATCCATACTCGAACCACATCGAACTCGTGCATCAAGCTACAAAAGCGGAACGTCAAGTGCAAGACGATTTCAAGTATGCCAAGTTCTCATCCAAGTCCTACGGCTTCTCCAACACCCAAGCTTCAACGACTCCAACACCGTCTACCAAGCCTTCTACAAGCAACGTCGACAAGTCGAGTTCCAAGAAAGCTTCGTCAACTCCAAGTCATCCTCCTACTACAAGCAACTTCAAGCCGAGAGCTTCATCATCATCAACCCCCACCGATGAGACCGTCAAGACGAGTTCCTTCAAATGCTTCCCATGCGGAGGTCGAGGCCAGAAGTCCTATGAGTGCACCAACAAGCGAACCAAGATCCTCAACGACGGTGACACTTACGACTCAATGAGTGAAGGAGAAATGGACGCCCTCGAGCAAGTCGCCATGCACCAGCAAGTGAACGATGAAGAACAACAAGTCTTTTGCGATGAAGATTCAAGTCCCGCTCTTGTTGTCTCCAAGGTCTTGACTCTCCAACATCACCAAGAAGAAGACCAATGATGCCACATCTTTCGTACCAAGGCCGGCATCAATGGATGCTCCATCAAGGTCATCATCGATGGAGGGAGTTGTCATAATATCGCAAGTGAAGAACTTTGGTCCAAGATCCAATTGCCCAAGATGAAGAACCCACACCCATACAAAGTACAATGGCTTAGTGACTCTGGCACTATCCAAGTCGAGCATCGAGTACAAGTATCCTTCAAGATAGGCGCCTACGAAGTCACTTTGGAGTGCGACGTCGTTCCAATGACCGTGTGCCACCTTCTCCTTGGACGCCCATGGCAATTCGATAGAGGTGTCATCCACAACGGCTGAACGAACCACTACATCTTCAAGATGAAAGAAAAGGAGTACGTACTTCATCCCATGTCTCCAAGCCAAGTGATCGCCGACAAGCAAGCCACCCATCATGGAGAAAATAGTGAGAGAGCAAGCCACCAAAAAGAGAGTGAGCGCCACAAGCGAAAATTGAGCACCTCCACGATGAGAGAAAAGAAGAACTTAGTCCTATTTGCCACCAAAAGTGAGATAAGAGCAGTGTGTGAGAACCCATCTAGTGTCCTACACTACGTCCTTTTGTGCAAGGACAATGAACCACAAGCTAACACCTCTCACACTCTTCCTCTAGTGTTGTCTTCTCTTTTGCAGGAATTTCACGAAGTTTTCCATGAGCTACCTTCGGGACTACCTCCATTACGAGGCATCGAGCACCGCATCGACCTCATCCCCGGAGCACCGCTTCCAAACAAAGCTCCCTATCGCGTCAACCCCGAAGAAACCAAAGAAATACAAAGCCAAGTAAAGCATCTCATAGACCATGGACATGTGCGTGAAAGTTTGAGCCCTTGTGCCGTCCTGGTCATTCTTGTGCCAAAACGAGACGGTAGCTTTTGCATGTGCTCCGATTGTAGACCTATCAATGCTATCACTGTTCGTTATAGGTATCCCATTCCACGCCTTGATGATATGCTTGATGATCTTAGTGGTGCCACTATCTTTTCAAAAATTGATCTTAAGAGTGGTTACTATCAAATCCGCATACAAGAGGGTGATGAATGGAAAACCGCTTTCAAAACCAAGTTTGGGTGGTATGAGTGGTTATTCATGCCTATGGATCTATCGGAAGTGAAAGTGCTAGTGATCGACTAGAGGGGGGTAAATAGGTGATTTTTATGAAAGTCTTCAAATCATGGAAGTTTCAAAGACAAACGATAGAAACAAACCTATTACCATGCAGCGGAAGGTAGACTACACTAGGAAAGTCATAGTCAAGTATTCAATGAAGTGAAAGCACAAAGACTAATAGCAGCTAGGCAGTATAGATCAGGACGGAAGATAGTATGAAGCCAATCAGAACAAGCAGTCACACAGTGAAGACAAAAGGATAATGCAAACAGGCAATGACTTCAGAAGGACCAACTGCAAATAAAGAGATGGGAAGGATAGAACCAGTTGCTCATTGAAGACAATGATTTGTTGGACCAGTTCCAGTTGCTGTGACAATTGTACGTCTGGTTAGGGAGGCTGAGATGCAACTCAGAAGACCGCGTCTTCACCTTATTCCCCTTGAGCTAAGGACACCCATTCCTTGCCCATTCACTCTGGTAAGTCCTCAAGGTAGACTTCCAAACCTTCATAGACTTCGTTCACCGGCGATCCACAATGACTCTTGGATGCTCAGAACGTGACGCCTAACCGGCTGGAGGATTCAAAGTCCTCAAGTGTAATAAGTCTTCAGATCACACAGATAAGAAGACTTAAGTGATGCCTAACACTCTTTGGCTCTGGGTGTTTAGGGCTTTGTCCTCGCAAGGATTTCTCTCTCAAAGGCTTCAAGGTGGGTTGCTCTCAAATGACAAAAGCCGTGCACTAACTCTGAGCAGCCTACCAATTTACGGTGTAGGGGGTGGGCTATTTATAGCCACTAGGCAACCCAACCTGATTTGTCCGAAATGACCCTGGGTCACTAAGGAACTGACACGTGTTCCAACGGTCAGATTTCAAACACACACGGCAACTTTACTTGAGCTACAAGCAAAGCTGACTTATCCAGCTCTGGATAAGATTTGCTCTCATTGTCTTCGCTCGAAGACATAGGATTTTGGTTAAGCATCACTTCAGTCATTCTGACTGGTTCACTTGGACCCCACTTAACAGTACGGTGGTTCCTATGACTCAACAAAGAAGAAAAAGAACGACGAAACAACTAAGTCTTCGCGCTCCATAGTCTTCACACAATGTCTTCTCTTGTCATAGACTTCAATGTGAATACCTTCACATACCACCTTTGTCTTCAATGTCTTCATACATTTTTAGGGGTCATCTCCGGTAGGTAAACCGAATCAGTGAGGGACTACTACCTGTGCTATCCTGCAATTCTCACAAACACATTAGTCCCTCAACCAGGTTTGTCGTCAATACTCCAAAACCAACTAGGGGTGGCACTAGATGCACTTACAATCTCCCCCTTTTTGGTGATTGATGACAAACTGGTTGAAGTTTTCAACGGGGATAAAAGTATGTGAAATTGTAAAGGATTTAAGTATTGTCTTCGTAAGTAGCAGGAAGGCTCCCACTGAAGATGTGCATATAAGTATTTGCTTTTGAATGCAAATGCACGTGGCAGGTTTTACTTGCGGAGCTCCTCTTTTACTTATGAAGAAAATTCATCATGCATGAAAGGAGATATCAAAGATAATGACATGCATAATGGAAAATGGACGTCTGCCAAATGACTTCGTGCGGAATTATCATCGCACATGCGGAATTTATCATCGCATCACATAGTGTTGAAAAAGTAGCAGACGACCATCAAGTTTAAGGGTTACAACTCAAAAACGAACCAAATGTTTCAAAAGAGAGAGTTGTAAGCACTTTGCAAATGTAGTAAAAAGTAAAGCAACCACCCATATGGACCCGCTTGAAGACTATCAACTCATATGCTTCTCCCGCTTTTGTCAGTAATGACCAAAAAGGTTTGAATACATAGAGCTTCTACTCATTCCCATGAGGAGTAGGCGAAGCAGCAAGGTCGTCGTTGAGGTCCGGTGGTGCAGAAGAACTTGGTGCAGTGTCGAGACGCGCTGAAGGTGGAGGTGGTGATGTGGCATCATCTTGATCATCGATAACTCTGGTATTCACTGTTGCAGCTGAGGACGAATAGTCAGAGTCTTCAAGTGAGGGAGTCCGACGCAAGTGAGCATTCCTTGGAGGAGTGGAGTCAAACTTGAATCTTTCTGTAAAGCCATCATCGTGAAGATCTTCTTCAGCAGTGAGCAAAGTCAAACTCTTGCAAGACCTCCAACAGGTTTCATGTGTAACAAAGGCATTCTTGGTGGCAAGATTGCGAATGCGATTGACGTCCACCAAGAGGCTTTGCATCTGACGCTTGAGCCAATCATGATGCTTATCCTGTTTCTGATGTAGCGTGACGAGAAGCTCTCGGTCATTGAGAACACGAGATCGCTTCCGAGGCCTTGGGGAAATGTTGCTTCTAGTTGCGTCAGTTTGGGCGCGAGGGGCACGTGTGTTACCAGCCAAGGGGTAAACACGAGAGACTGCCTGAACTCCTTCAATGGGCTGGGTGAAGCTTTGACGATCAACGTTGTGAAGATAGATTGGATCCTTAGCAAGCTCTGCGTAAATAGCTTCAACAGGCAGATCAACCTCTAGAAAGAATACAAGATGATTGCGCGCAGATGGCTGATAGTTGTAGGCAGAGTGAAGCTTGATAAGGCGCATGACCCATGGAGCATAGAACTTCATACCAAAAATGTCGGAGCCAGATGCAGCCAACTGCCTGATCAAGAAGTCTTGAGCATTGAAGCTTATGCCATTGAAGATATAGAAAACCAAAGTCTTCATTGCTCCTTCAAGCTTCGCTGCAGATGAATGTCCTTTGATAGGCCATAAAGTTTTTCTAATGATGTGGTAAATGGTGCGGGGCAGATACTCTAGGTCTTCAACAAAGAATTCGGTTAGGTATTCAGCGTCGTGAGGCAAAGGCTTCATCATGCTCAGCATTTGGCTCATGTTGGGTTCTGGCTTCTGGAAAATGCTCTCCAAAGCATTCTGGTGTTGTTGACAACCTGGTTCATAATATTCGCCAGGAGTGGGCAGGGCTGTGAGCTCAATGATGTCTTGGGCTTTAGCTTCATGATGAACATCGCCTGTCATCCACTCAAGGATCCAAGTCTTCGGATCCCTTTTGTATCCATGAATGTGGAGGGTAGCATAGAATTGAAGCATAAGTTCTTCATTCCAGTGTTCCTTTATAGTCACAAAGTTGAGCAGACCCGCATCACGGAAGCAGTCCAGGACTTCTTCAAGGCATGGCAGTCCAGCAATGGCTTCACAATCAAGATGCATATGAGGGAAGATGTGTCCCTGATTGTACAAGATGCATGAATAATAGCTTCGCTGCTGATAACTCCAGAATCGGTCTGAAGAGATTCTTGGACTTGTCTAGGGGTTCTTGTCACTGCTGAAGAATGTGTTGTGTGCCTTGAATCCATTCAGATTAAATGATCCTGGTGAAGTTGCAGTACCTGGAAACCGTGGTAGCCTTGGCTTTGGCTTCTGGACCTGAGGCTTGTGCTCCACATGATAGGCAAACTGAGATCCGGGAGTAGGCGGAGGAACCAGGATTGGCCAGCGGACGGTAACAAGCTGTCCACGATCATATGCTTGCTCGATGGTGTGTGGCCTTGGAGGAGGTACAGGAGCAGAGGCATTGGCTTCAGGCAGCGGATTTGCTTCAGGTGCATTTACTTCTGGCACCACATTAGCTTCAGGCGCCACATTAGCTTCAGCCATGATAGCATCATTGGCTTCATTGTTGATGTTGGTGGCCGCCTCAGTATTGGTAACCTCCACTTCAGGAGCTGGAGGGTCGGACGCGTTCTCCTCGAGAACAACTTCAAGGTTGGACGGCGGTGTACCAAAACATTCTTCTTCTCTTGGTTCTTCTTCGTGGTCATCGGCTGATGAAGCCGGAATATCTTCAGCCGTTTTGGCTTCAGATTCAGGGATGTTCACAGTAGGAGAGGCTTCAGGGAAGACTTCGCGCGAGACGGATTGGCGCTCTTCTCCTTCTGGAACACGTGACAATGTTACCTGTGGCCTAGGTCCTTTGCGAAGCCTGCGAAATGCTGGCGACGCCTGTGGAGATGGAGTTGGTTGGGCCTCAAAGTCTTCACTGTCAATCACCGGAGTGGTGACCTATGGTGGGGGAGTGACTGGTGTTTCTTCAGCACGAGGGGATTCTTGAGGGTGATCAGCCCATGAGTCATCCTAAGCAATTGGCGTCAATGGACGACCAATGCTGATGAGTTCGATGTTCGTGAGAACAGGCGATGATACCAAATTGTGCTTGATCTGAGGAAAGACTTCATCATCTTCAACATTGTCGTGAGGACCAATGTCTTCAGCTATGGTGGGGTCAACAGATGGATTCTCTTCAGATTCAGGAGCCTCTGTGGAAGCAGGCTCATGAACTACCAGACGACGTTCATGATGTTCAGACGCAGGACGAGCAACAGAAATTGGCTCGACACGAAGGGGCTCTGTGGAAGCAGCCCGGTCTCTCTTCTTTGTTTTCCTTTTCTTGGTCGGGAGAGTGATAGAGGCAAAGGTGTCCCAATGTTTCGATGAGATGGTGGCTATCGTTTTTGTGGGAGTCGACCTTGACGATTCGACTACGATCGTGCGAGACATCGCGCCTTAGCAATCGCTAAACCAACTTCCGAGGGTTATTGACCACACCGGAGCACGATCAACCTGACCACGAGGGTCTATTTCCTGCGAGCAAACGAAGAACAAGCAAGAAACTGAGATTGCAATCTGCATATTGCGAATATAAGATGAAAGCTTTATTGATCAAGGTGGGGTTCTGTGATGCCTTTGTCTGGTCGTTGAACACAAACGAAGTACGCGAAGTTGCAGCTATGTCGACTTTAATCTAAACAAAACCCAAAGTCTAAACGATGCCCTAAGGGCTGTATATATGGAGGAGAGAGGGGGAATTTCATGGCCCTTGGTGGAGGGGTCCGAAACCAACCCTAACTCTTGTTTCCCCACACATACAGACTGTAAAAAACAGCCTATACTTAAGTACTTTGAAAATACATGGGCCTGGCCCAATTATAAGGTGATGCAGCACCTAGAATAGCCTCTGGACAAAATTTACTAAGTGGCATCTTGTATTTTTCGTCCCATGCTTCATGCACTCATTATGGTGGCTTCACAGTCCTGGAATCATCACTTGTAACTCCGTTCTTGCTCCCCTTGCGTATGCCATCATCTCCATGCTTGAACTTGCTCCAAGGTTCATCTTTCTTGTCCAAGCTAGGCCCTTCATTTATAAGCAAAACAAATGTGTCTAATTTAGGCAGCATCATATTCTCATGAACATTAGAATCATTACCAAGAAACGAAAGTACCTGATAATTCAATTGGCGTGCGCGAGCTCTAGTAATTGGTCCAGTATGTATAATAGCAGGGGCTGTGGGTGTAACAATGGTATTGTTGTCCTCATCATCCTCTCCTTGCTGAAATGAAGTCGTCCTTGACGAAAGCTCATCTTACTCAACCAAATAAGGCTTCAAATTTGCAATGTTAAAAGTGGGACTAACCCCAAAATCTGCAGGCAGCTCAAGTATATATGCATTATCATTCATTTTCTCTAACACCTTAAAAGGACCATTAGCACGTGGCATTAGCTTTGATTTACGTAAATCAGCAAATCTGTCCTTATGCAAATGTAACCAAACAAGATCTCTAGGTGCAAACACAACATGTTTTCTACCCTTATCTCCAGCAAGTTTATATTTAGCATTCATAGGCTCAATGTTTGCCTTAGTTAACTCATGCATTTTTAAAATCAATTCAGCATGTTCTTTAGCATCAAAATTAACCTTCTCCGAAGATGGAAGAGGCAACAAATCAATAGGTGCACGAGGTAGGAAACCATACACAATTTCAAAAGGGCACATCTTAGTAGTAGAATGCAATGAACGTTTATCAGCAAATTCAATATGAGGCAAGCATTCTTCCCACATTTTCTTATTATTCTTCAAAATAGCCCTAAGCATAGTACACAATGTTCTATTGACTACTTCAGTTTGTCCATCAGTTTGGGGGTGACAAGTAGTACTAAAAAGCAGTTTAGTCCCCAACTTAGCCCATAAACATCTCCAAAAGTGGCTAAGAAATATAGTATCACGATCTGAAACAATAGTATTTGGCACACCATGCAAGCGAATAATTTCACGAAAGAACAAATCAGCAACATTAACAGCATCATCGCTTTTATGACATGGTATAAAGTGTGCCATTTTTGAGAACCTGTCCATGTCAACAAATATGCTACAAGGAGAAGACCAATGATGCCACATCTTTCATACCAAGGACGACATTAATGGACGCTCCGTCAAGGTCATCATTGATGGAGGGAGTTGCCATAATCTCGCAAGTGAAGAACTTTGCTCCAAGATCCAACTGCCCAAGATGAAGCACCCTCTCCATACAAAGTTCAATGGCTTAGCAACTCCGGCACTCTCCAAGTCGAGCATCGAGTACAAGTCTCCTTCAAAATTGGTGCCTACGAAGACACTTTGGAGTGCGACGTCATTCCAATGACCGTTTGCCACCTTCTCCTTGGACGCCCATGGCAATTTGATAGAGGAGTCATCCACAACGGCCGAACGAACCACTACATCTTCAAGATGAAGGGCAAGGAGTACGTACTTCGTCCCATGTCTCCAAGCCAAGTGATCGCCGACAAGCAAGCCACCCATCATGGAGAAAATAGTGAGAGAGCGAGCCACCCAAAAGAGAGTGAGCGCCACAAGCCCAAATCGAGCACCTCCATCATGAGCGGAAAGAAGAACTTAGTCCTATTTTCCACCAAAGTGAGATAAGAGGAGTGTGTGAGAACCCATCTAGTGTTCTACACTACGTCCTTTTGTGCAAGGACAATGAACCACAAGCTAACACCTCTTACACTCTTCCTCTAGTGTTGTCTTCTCTTTTCTAGGAATTTCACGATGTTTTCCCCAACGAGCTACCTCTGGGACTACCTCCACTACGAGGCATCGAGCACCGCATCGACCTCATTCCCGGAGCACCGCTTCCGAACAAAGCTCCCTACCGCGTCAACCCCGAACAAACCAAAGAAATACAAAGGCAAGTAAAGCATCTCATAGACCATGGACACACTACTAGGAAAAGGGCTATAGATGAAATTGACACTAATGGCGCACCAGACAAGTGGTGCGCCACTACTATATACTAATGGCGCACCATGTGACGATGCGCCATTAGTGTGGAAGACAGTAATGGCGCACCAGACACACGGTGCGCCACTAGTAACAATTTTTTTTCATTTTTCCAAACATACTAATGGTGCATCCAGGCAAAGTGCGCCATTACTAGTTCTAACTAGTAATGGCGCACCAGCCACACAGTGCACCACTACTGTATTTTTTTATTCTTTTTTTTGCAAAACTACTAACGGCGCACCGTGGCATAGTGCGCCATTACTAGTTTAAACTAGTAATGGCGCACTACGCAACGGTGCGCCATTAGTATATATATATATTATTTTTTATTTTTTTGCAAAACTACTAATGGCACACGGCCAGCAGGTGCGCCATTAGTATATTGGGTTACTAATGGCGCATGTGTGGGTGGTGCGCCATTAGTAACCTGGGACCAGCTAGATATTTTGGACAGCCACACCTACACACTCACTTTCCCCACTTCTTTCCCTCCACCTCCTTCTCCAAGCTTGTCAGCTACCTCCTCCTCCTCACCTCATTTGCACCATAGATTCATCAAAATTAAGTGGTTAAATTACCTTTTTTGATAGGTAAGTGAGGGTAAAGCTATCTTTATGTTGTAGATCTACTTTTTTTCTCCCTAGCTCGCTCCAACAATGTGCACATGCACTTTTTGTGGCCTAGCTAGATCTATGTATGTTTGTGGTGTTGCATATATGTTTGTGTTTGCAGGTACCGGTATTTGAAATGCATTAGTTGCCAATATTTTGCCAGAATGTTGATTCATTTCCGTTTCGGCGAGCATCTTGGCACTATGCATTATTTTTGGTCCTATTTTTAGGGAAAGTCATGCCAAATTTTTTCTTGGTTCTAAAATATCGTTTTGCTCTACCCCGCAGGCGACCATGGTCCGCACGATGACCGAAGGCATCGTAAATAGGTTTTTGAGCTCCGCGAAGGCCGAGATGCTTCAAAAGAACGAGACGGAGATAAGATGTCCGTGTCGAAGATGCAAGCTGAAGAGCCTTATTGCGGACCTGGATTCCGGGCAGGTGCGGGACCACTTGCTCTTGCGTGGTTTCATGGATGGCTATCGGTCGCAAGGTGATGAAGATGACTATGAAGTCGTCCATGGGGGCCGGGCAAGAAAATGAGGAAGGGCAGCAAGACAACCACCGCGGCTCGGGCGGGCGAGAAGACGAAGAATCTCCAGGACATGATCACGACAGTGATGCTGTACACAGTCATCATGTGGAAGATGCCGGACATGATGATGAGGAAGATCAAGACAAAGGGCATGATCATGAAGATGAAGATGCCGGAGTAGACGACGATGGAGGGTGGGTGCAGGACCCTCATATTCAAGAGCTGCTTCTCAAGCAGACGGATAACGCAAGAGCTGTCGCCTGAGAGAAAGCCAAGCTGGATCAACTGGAGATAGACGCGGTTACTCCATTGTATGAAGGATGCAGCCCCGAGGATACCCGCCTGAAAGTAACGCTCATGGCTCTAGAGATGAAGGTAAAACACAAAATGACCGATGCATGCTTCGACGAGAACATGTCATTCTGGCACGAACGTCTTCCCAAGGGGAACAAGTGCCCTACCAGTTTCGAGGAGGTGAAGAAAATCGTGTGTCCTCTGGATTTACGGCACGTGAAATACCATGTATGCATGAAAAATTGCATCATTTATCGGGACGAGCACGCGGAGTCTACCATATGTCCGGTGTGCGGCGTCACTCGATACAAGAAGAGGAAGAAAGCTCCTCGAAAAGTGTTGTGGTACTTTCCATCACTCCTCGTATGCAGCGGTATTTCGCGGACCCTAAGGTAGCAAAGCTCCTGCGTTGGCACACGGATAGGGAGGAGAAGAAGTGGGAAGATGACGGAAATGATCCGGATATAAATAAAAAAGACAAGATGTTGAGTCACCCTAAGGATGCGAGCCAGTGGCAAGCGTTGAACTTCGAAGACCCGGAATTTGGGAACGATCCAAGGAACATCGTGCTGGGCACGAGCACCGATGGAGTCAATCTGTTTGGCAGCCAGAGAAGCACACATAGAACCTGGCCTGTGTTTGTGTGGATGTACAACCTCCCCCCTGGTTGTGCATGAAGACGAAGTACATTCACATGAGTATGCTAATTGAAGGGCCAAAACAACTAGGCAACGACATCAATATGTATCTGGGGCTGCTGAAAGAGGAGCTAGACACGCTGTGGAAAACGCCAGCCAATATGTGGGATGCCGCAGAGAAATAATATTTCCCTATGAGAGCCGCACAGCTCACGACGGTGCACGACTATCTCGGTTACGGATATCTTGCGGGGCAGGTGGTCCACGGATTTTCTGGATGCGTCAGGTGCATGGATGACACAATGTATCGCCAGCTAGACAGATATCCCGGGTCTTCAGAAACCGCGTTCATGGGACATCGAAGGTGGCTTCGCGACGATGACCCATGGAGGAAACGCAAGGATCTGTTCGATGGTGAAACCGAACCTCGAAGACGCCCGTGTACGAGGAGCGGCGAGGAAATAGACGAGTTGTTGAAAAATTGGAAAGATTGCTCACTACCGGGAAAGAAGCAAAAGGCGCCAGAGCCGGGAAAGAAGCGAAAGGCGCCAGAGCCACTGCTGAAGGTATGGAAAACGAGGTCTGTTTTCTGGGACTTGCCGTACTGGAAGATCCACCGTGTGCCTCACAGCCTTGATGTCATGCATATCACGAAGAACGTGTGTGAGAGTCTGCTTGGTACCCTGCTCAACATGCCAGAGAGGACCAAAGATGGGCCGAAAGAAAGGATAGACTTGAAATCAATGGGTATCAGGCAGGAGCTTCACGCTAATGATGATGATGATGATGAGGCGAAGCAGGACACAGAAAGTCGTCGCAAAGGCAAAAAGGCCAAGAAGACCGGAAATGACTACCCTCCCGCATGCTTCACTCTAAGTCAGGAGGAGATCGAGCAGTTTTTCACCTACCTCGTAGGAGTAAAACTTCCTTATGGTTACACGGGGAAGATAAGCAGATACCTAGACCCAGCGAAGCAGAAGTTTAGCGGGATGAAGTCTCACGACTGTCACGTGCTGATGACGTAGATACTTGCAATTGCAATCCATGGGATCATGGACGTGCACATCCGTGAAACGCTATTTGGCCTATGCAACTTTTTCGACGTCATCTCTCGGAAGTCGGTTGGCGTGAGGCAACTCAGAAGGCTACAGGAAGAGATCGTGGTGATACTATGGGAGCTTGAGATGTACTTCCCGCCCACATTCTTCGACGTTATGGTGCATCTGCTGGTCCATATCATGGAGGATATCATCCAACTCGGGCCGATGTTCCTGCACAGCATGATGCCGTTCGAAAGGATGAATGGTGTCATCAAAGGATACATTTGCAACATGTCACGTCCAGAGGGAAGTTATAGCCAGGGGCTTTCTGACCGAAGAGTGCATCTCCTACTGCACGAATTATCTAGGCATCGAGAACCCCGTTGGTCTGCCCGTCAACAGGCACCTCGGCAGGCTCGCTGGATGGGGTCACCGTGAGGGTCGCCGCGAAATGCATGTCGACTTCGAGGGTCGAATCGCCGACTTTGAAAGAGAAAACCTAGTCGTGCTACAACACATAGACGTGGTCGATCCTTGGGTGGTAGAGCACAAAACCTTTATCGAGAAGACGTACAATTACCGAGGCCAACAGAGGACGGACGGAGATATAATCAAAGAGCACAACTCATGTTTCACGCGTTGGTTCAAGCAGAAGCTTCTGTCGTACCCTTTACATGAGGATTCTTTCGCGGAAGAACAACTCATATTCACCTTATCACAGGGCGCCAAGCACAACCTGATGACCTATGAGGCGTACGATATCAACGGCTACACATTCTACACCGAGGACAAGGACATGAAGAGCGATGGTTATCAGAACTCCGGGGTAACGACGGAATCCTACACCGGTAATGACAAGGACAGATACTATGGAAGGATCAAGGAGATCTGGGAGTTGAGCTACGCTGGAGAGAAGGTCCCGATGTTCCGTGTCAGATGGGCCAAGAGCGTCCTAAAAGAAGACCGGTATTTCACCACCATGGTTATACCCGAAGCCAAATCCAAGACTACGGGTGCAAACGTCACCGCGAAAAATGAGCCAAGTCTTGGATTCCTAAGTGGACCAATGCTTCTTCATTACCGACCCGTCAAAGCCCAGTCGTGCTGTCGTGAGGAGAGGCAAAAGGAAGATCATCGGAATGGATGGAGTAGCCAATGAGCAAGACTTCGACAAGTACGGCGAGCCGAAGATCGAACATGACGACGACGATGAAGTAGCAGCATACACCACAAGAAGAAGCAGGACCACCCTACCTAAAGGACGTCCGTTCCACAGAAGAACTCCATTTGCGAAAAAGAAGGGCAAGAAGATTGTGAATAGATAGCTAGCTAAGATCGATTGTATTTAAATCATAGTCTTCATTTCTCGATTGTATTTCGACATTTTGAAATGATATTTCTTCTGTTCTAGTTCCCATGAATATTGAATTTGTTAATATTTTTTGAACTCGTGAATATTTTTAAATTTCATGGGCACTTATTGAATTCATGAATATTCTTCAAATTTGATGATATTTTTTCATATTCATAAATGTTTTACCAATTCACAAATGAATGCAACTAAAAATCCAAAACAAAGACTAATTGTGCTTGGTTATATGTTACTCCCAAAAGCATATATAGTTTGTCAAATTTGGAGCTATGGATATTTAGTTATGATTTAAACAAGTTTGAACATATTTAAACACAAATAAATATCAAACAACATTTTAAATGTTGTTAACATGGCAACAAACTGCATATTATTTTTCTACATGAAATTCTGAGCATCTAGCATATGTGACATGTTATATTTGGATGCATGGATAAAAAGATATGTGGAAAGAAAAAAATGCATAAAAACAAAAATTGGGGAGCCTGGGAATCGAACCCAGGACCTCCTAGTGTGTGTGCTGCGTGCTCACTAGTCGGGCTAGTGTGTGTGTTCTGATGGAGATACGGTTAGGTGGAATATAACCTGAGTGCTCGAACTGTAATAAAAAAGTTAGTAATGGCGCACCTAGAAGGGTGCGCCATTGCTATCAGTGTTTTTATGGCGCACCCCTAGATGGTGCGCCATTACTAACATCCCCCCCTCTAGCTGGATACCCCTTCGCCCGATCCCCCTTCCCTCTCCCTCGCCAGATCCCCCTTCCCTCCCTCGCCACACCTGCTCCAACGACCCCCGCGCCCGATCCACACCCGCTCCGGCTCCCCTGTTGGATAAGGCCGGGCCAGACCCCTGTGGAAACCCTAGCACCTCCCCACTTCCCCTCCCCTCGCGCTGCTTCACCCGACTAGGTTGTCGGCATCACCGCATCGTCCCCGCGACCACCGTCGTCCCCGCACCCCACCAAGGAGTCCGGGAGCTCTGGAGTGTTCTTCTACGTCATCTACGGCCACCCATTCGAGCTCGACGACTCTGCATCGTGCAGATCGAGGTCTTCTTCCACCTCCGACCACCGCGGCCTCATCGTCGATCCGTGTCACCTCGTCAACCCCGTCCCCGCATGAGCTCGCCATCGTCTTCCTCTCGGTGAGCTACACCGGTTGCCCTCCCCCACCTTCGATTTCGTCGCCATAGACTGTCGCACCACCGCCCCCCTAGCTCCTGGTTGTCGCGGCCCGTGGCTATGCTCCCCTCGGCCCCACGCCGTGCCCTAGCCCCGCCCAGGCGCGCTCACCACACGGCGACCTGGCCGCGCCCTAGCCCCACCCAGGCACGCTCATAGCAGAAGCAACAGCAACATAGCAGAGATTTACACACTGTAGTTTGCAAATTCAGAGCTGCAACAAAAAGCCCGGGGTCTGATCATGTGGTTTAGTTTAGCTCTTGTCTACTCCTAAATTAACAAGCAACCATGGCATTATTTATAGGATAGATCCACAAAAGTTCTAAACACCATGGAGTAATCATTTCATGTACTTTCAGAAATGAATGGTAGCTGTTTTCTTGCATATAGCAATTACAGGTCCGGTAGCTGTTTTCAGAAATGTACTTCCAAAATTTTGTCATTGCACACTTGCGCATATATTTTTTTTGTGAGCATAACTCCAGAATTTATTTATCTGTGATTCGTATTGGGTTAAAAACCGGGGTGACTCTGGCTATAAACTGAACTTGGTTCGGTTAAAAACTGCACTATCAAATCTGGACAGCAAGCTTATATTTACACATTAAATAATCTAGAACCATTGGGTTAACCCGAACCTAATTTTGTGATGGTGCATTAGGAGGATCAGGAGGCAAGTTGTAGTGCTGCAAGTGGCAAGAAGAAGAGCAGCAAGCATTAGATGCTTGCACTCCTGCTCTTATTTTCTTTTGAAGCAAAGTGTTTTTCCTAGCACAAGGCTCGAGTCCGTGTGTCCATTTCTTTGAGGATTTAACCACATGCCAAAAAAATTCTGTCTCTCCTTAATCCCTTTCTGGTTTGCTACCGGGCTGGGTTCATTTCTTTCCTCATTTGCAAGATTGTTATCTTCCCATGTTAGAATGTGTGTCTCATCTCATCGCCTGTCCTTCTCTGACCTGCGGCTCGTGCCCTCTTTTCTTTCCCGCTGCTGCAATCTGCACCGGACTGATGTGAATGAAGCTTTAAATAGCCGGAGTACCATACCCCAAAAGAGGGAAAGTGAAGAAGTCCTTTTGAGTCCTTTTTGTTGCCATTTCGCGAGCCAACTGCGGCAGTACTAGTAGTTTACCTGCGCACAGTTGTATGCGCCGCTTTAAATTACCGCTGAAGCCTACTACAGGCTACAGCTGGAATAACACAGTAAAAAAGAAGTGTCTAAACAAGCTGTTGCTTTTTGCTGTGAATGTGCAGGTGTTCCTGGGCTGAGGGAGAGGATAGAGGCAGGAGGAGGATAAGAGCACCTGGACCAGAGGTGAGAATGAATGAGCTGGTGTTTAAACCATGGCTAACTTAATTTGTGTTTGGGGTTGGAGCTGGGAAAGAGAGACAGAGGGATAGGAGGGGGAGGGGCAGGAGAAATGTTTATTTTAGGGTTTAATTAGACTCAAGATTCTGGTGTTTAACCCTGTTGTGTTGCTTCTAGAAATAATATAAAAGTTGTGAAAAAGAAATCTGTGGAGTTGGAACTTTACATAAGGTTGTAGATCATTGTAGTGTCCTAATGTCTAAGACTGTTGCATTGGAGGTTCATCTTGCAAACATATCAGAACTTGCAAACATATTATTACTTGTTGCATTGGAGGTTCATCTTGTCTTGAGGCAAACAAATTAGCATTGGAGGCTCATCTTTGAGGCTCATCTTTATTACATATCAGAACTAGCAAACAAATCTGTGAAAGACTTGTAAAGTTGCTGGGTTTTGTCTCCGACCATTGTGTCGTGATGAATTTGCAGGTACCCCGAAAGGCCCTTGAGTTTACTGGAATGTCGATTAACTTCCGTTCCGGCAAATTCGGGTACTCCATATGTCCTATTTTCAGCAAAGGTCATGCAGAAAATTTTCCGTGAATTTTAGCATGACTTTGCTAAAAAATAGGACATATGGGGTACTTGCGACTAATGCATGGGCCGGGGCATCTTAGTACTTAGTTAAGTATGATCAACTGCCCCGCCATTCTTACTACATTAAACCATAGGTGGTAATAGAGCCAAGTGATTAGGCCCAACTTAGAATTGTCCTTAGCATCGATAAACCCTAGATGATAAACCCAACATAGGTGGCAATAGAGCCAAGTGATTAGTGCCAAGTGATTAGGCCCAACCTAGGGTGCCTCGGCATTGATAAACCCTAAATGATGAAAACTTAACTTGGCTTCTATAGGGTGCCTCGGTGTCGATGAGAACCTAAATTATGTACGCTTAGGCTTTTAGGGTGCCTCAGCGTCGACAAACCCTAAATGATAAAAGCTTAGCTTTTAGGATGCCTCGGTGTCGAAAAACCCTAAATGATGAGACCATGATCTTGTTCCTTGACAATAACCAACTTTTTGACCAAACTTTTTTCCTATTTAGAGCGAAACATGGCCCACAACGATGAGGCCGGCGGTTCGGGCGGCAAGCAATTATGGGAGCTGTCCCAGGAGTTGGAGGAAGAACCTCACCGCTATGAGGATGCCGCGGAAGACACCGATCCTGACTACACAACCCCTAGTGGCATCGGGGATGACACCACTGATGATGGCGCCGCGGATGCCACCACTGATGATGGCGGCGCATGCACAGATGGCAGCCAACCGAAGAGGCAACGGAAGGACCGGTGCCCGATCGTGCTCGGCACCGTCAGGGAGGAATTTACCGAAGTGAACTCCGACGGGCATCCGACGGCGCCCAAACATGTAGTCAAGGGGTACTCGGTTCAGCTCGGGTGCATTCTCCGGAGCACCGTCTCGATCAACACCGAGAACCTAAGGCATAAGGACCGAGGGAATTTGCGCAGCCTCCTCTTCATGAAGCTTCACGAACGATATAAGTTCCCCGCTGAGTTTGCAAACACACGCCTCTCAGGGAATAAAGTGAACAGTGCCGCCCTCATGAGGATGAGCATGGCCCTGTCTACTTGGAAAAGCATGGCGAAGGCAACGATTGAAAAAGGTGATAGTTATGAGAAGATCAAGGCGAAATATTCATTGATGAGCGAAGATGACTACATGGAGTTCAAGATCAAGTGCGAGAGCAGCGCAACCTCCGAATCAAGTCAGTGGGGGAAAGAAATGTGGAAGTTGAAGTTAGGGGTCCACCAACTCGGTCCCGGAGTTTACAGAGTGGTGGAGCCTATATGGGACAAGGAGGACACGGAGCGTGCCGAGCAAGGCCTACCGCCCCGCTTCGAGAAATACCATGACAAGTAGACCAGGAGCTTTCTCAGGGCCCGGTACAAGCAGGACCCGGTAACAAAGGAGCTTACCATGGATCCAGAGACCAGGGCGCTTGAGCTTGTTCTGGTAAGGAATTCATCCCCCGCGTAATTAGCTCAATATGGTTGCATTCTAATTAATCCCCAATATTTCTAAATGGTTCACGTTCCTTCCGCAGGACAATGAAAGCAGTAGAGCAGGGTCGTCTCAGAGCTCCCCTTTCGACACCCCTTTAAATAGGGCGTTGAAAGTAATGAAAAACAAGGATAAGCTCAGTAAGTCGACATCAGCTGGTCGTGTGGCCGGCAAAGGCTTGTCCACAAAATGGTCGTCATACTATACCGCTGGTGGGCGAAAGGAGAAAAAGACCAGCTCGGAAAGCCAGTCGCACGAGGTTGAAGCACTCAAGGCACAAGTGGCGCGGATTCTAGAGATTTTCCAAGAGCAAGTGCAACAGCAACTGGGAACGACGCTCAACACCATGGTGCCTACGTTGATTCATGGGCTGACAACGTCGATTGCGGGAGGCCAACAGGGGCCTCCCCCGGTTCCCAGCTTCACGGCCAGCAACTCGCACAACGCGCAGGCGGCGCCATTGGTGTCTCCGGCGGCGCCATTGGTGTCTCCGGCGGAGGCGGTATTCGTCTGTCCAGCGCCGGCACGGGCATTGGAGCTTAATGCACCCAGGTGTACGCCGGCCGGCAGCTCGCTAGCAAGCGGCCCCTCCGTCAGTTGCACGCCTGCCGTTGGCGGTGCCTCGACATTAGCCGAGCTCGACGACATCACGGTAACTAAGCCTCTCGGCCGATGACTTCATCTCCTTGCCTTTGACTGGGCATCCCTGACGCCCTACATGTTTTCGCAGGGCGCCGCCGACGTTCCTTGCACTCTCCTGCACTTCGTGGGTGGCGAGTTGGTCGATGTCGCCAAGGGCAGAATCGTTCAACCGGGCAACCTGTGTTCCACGATAATCCGGTGCCACCCATAGTGTATAGGGTTGAAGTGGTTCGGGTGCTGCCAGGCTGCGACGAGCTGTTACCTCCGATTCGACCCGCTGGGGCCGACGAAGAAGTTGAGATGACCCTCATCGCCTGCGTAAGCTGGCCCCTGCTTTGGCCGAAGAGCCAAATTCGTTTGGGGGCGGGGGACACCACCCCACAGACAACACCGCAGTCGTGCCGGTGCCAAGCCATGGCAAGAATGCCGCAATCCTACCGGACATGCTGGACATCCCTATGGCACAGGATCCGGACATGCATATGGCACAGGATCCGGACGACGACGACAACGACGACGGTACATTTACCAACGTTGATAAGTACTTTGCCGAACATGGGTACGGTGACGAGTTCTGCGGGCCTCCTTCTCAAGAACCCAACCAAGACGACCGCAATCTAGCTGGTACGGCGGAGAAACCCAATTGCAACAGGCGTCGTCTGGCGTTCAGTTCTCAGGAGACGCCTCGAGCTGCCGCCTTCACCGAGCCTCAGATAGCTGAGGTGCGAAATATTATCAGCCCCAACACGCTCAAGAAGGTGGTCTGTGAGCAGAACTCGGTCCCATTATAGCAGATCAAGAAGAAGGGACGGAAACGAAAGGCTAAAAAGGGCGCCGGTGCAAGCCAGCCGGCACCGAGTACGATCCGTGCTCAGGACGGGCCACCTTCACCTAAGGATATCTCGAGGAGGGTGCATGTGGCGGGTAGGGTGATGCTACCAACAAATATGCTCAATGCTGCACCCGGTGCTATACGGAGTCTGCATGATAGTGTTCTTTCTTTGGAGAAGCGGCATCTCAAAGAGAATGATGTGGCAAATGATGGAATGTTTTTTAGAACTAGCAAGATGCCCATGCGTTGCACGGAACATCAAGAGGCATTTGTATGAGTAGTTTATATCTTGTAGGAGAAAAGGATGAACAAGGGAAGGCCTTATTTGCAAATCTAGAGAGGGGTGTGGGTATCTTTCTGCAAAATTGCCATAGTTTCCTTCCTATCCGTCGGATATAAATCGGACAGCCTATATTGCAGGATGGCAGGCACACCATCATCACCAACTCCGTTTTAAAAAAAAGTTGAAAAAAGAGAGTAGAGAGTAGAGAAGTGGAGAGAAATATTATAAATATAAAATAAATATAACATTAGAGAAGAGAGTAGAGAGAAATATTAGATATAAAATAAATATAACAGTAGAGAAGAGAGTAGAGATAGCAGGGACGTCAGGAAAGGATCGCGTACGCAGGAAAAAGCGGCCCGGCGCGTGCTAGTTTTGGCGCGTGGCGTCCGGTGCGCTTTATAAAATCCAACGCCCTCCCACCGCTCTATGCCTTGCCACCGCTCTCTCCCCGCTCTGTGCCTTGCCACCGTTCTCTCCCGGCTCTGCGCCACTCCACCGCTCTCTCCCCACTCTTTCTCGCCTCGCCGCCACCACGCCACCATGCCGCCGCATCACCGGGAAACTTGGGGATACCGCGGCATCCGCGCAAGCTCCTCCGGCGGCTTCTCCGCCAAGATCCGGTTCCACGGGATGCGCCTCGGCCACGGCAATTTCGACAACGCCAATGAGGGCGCCCGCGTGTAAGACTCGGTGGCATGGCGCCTCCGGCGGCCTCATAGAACATTGAACTTCCCCAATCTGTCGACGCGGGAGCTAGCGCAGGAGCTCACGCCTTTGCCGCGGCTTATCATCGACGAGGATCGTCGCTACAACCAAAGGCGGGAGCACCGTCTTGGCATCGCCGAGATGGATGAGGAAGGCATGGTGCTAACGCTTCCTATAGGACATCATCAACGAGGGCGAGTTCTACGCGCAAAGGAGGGTGGAGAGGGAGAAGAGGAGGGTGGAGCGAGCCGCCTATCGCGAGGACAAGCGTATGCGAAAAGCAGATGCTCAATTCACCGAGGAGGAGTCGGTATCTTCACGCCTACATTGAGACGTCGGAGGAGGACATCACCGAGGAGGAGTCGGACGACGAGGAGTAGTTGAACTATCTATTTTTTTATCTATCTATGCTGAGAACTATCTATGTCTCTACTCTCTACTCTCTATCTCTAATTCTCGATCTCAACACTGTAAATGCTTTTTTAAAACACCACGCGTTGTGCTTCTGTTGGAGATGCTCTAACATGGCAGACGAGTGCTTTAATGTTGGCCACAAGATGCGTGAGTATTACTAGTATATTTTTCTTTCCATGTTGAGATTTTAAAACCACGAGTGCGAACATGTAGAGGAGCAATGAAGACCAAACACGGGATATTGTGGACATCTTCAAGGAGTGTGGCAAGTTAAAGAGGAGCTGCACCAAACCTATAAAACAAGCTTTGGTAAGTAACACCCTTTCAATTACTTTCATTTAGCCTTGTGTTCTTCAATGTGTATACGTTGTAGTTTCTGTTTCTCTTAACCTCCTATTCTTCATGTGTAATAAGAAGAGTCTTAATCGTCCTAGTGCTTTCGCTTTTAGCTTGATGTAGGAAGTGGGTGTTCTCACCTTATAGTCTGTTTTTATATTTTTCCTTTTGAACTCACTTCTCCAAGTCCTGTTTATCTGGCTTGTACTAAATGGATCTGGGTTGCTCTGAGTATTGATCTAAAAAAGAATTAACTTCATGTCAGGATGCAGTTCCTGCAAGGAGGGAAGTATGGTCAACCTCGAGATCATGTTTCCAAAAAGACGCTGGATTACACACAAGGTGCCAGTTCCCTAATGATGCTGGGTTAGACACAAGGTGCAAATTCCCAAATGATGCTGGATTACACACAAGCCAGGTGGAGTTGTCAACTGTTCGTGTCCTCGTGGCTCTAGTAAAGGCTGAAAGAAAGCATGCAGTAGCCCTTGAGAATGCGGTTGAGTTCCTGAAGAAGCAAAAAGAGCAATCAGATGCTCTCTTCACCCAAGCCAAAGAAGATATGGAAGAAGCCAAAAAGAAGCTAGCAGAGGCAGAGCAGGCTAGGCGTCTCCTGCTATCTAAAACTATTGTCAATACAAATTTTCCTTCATAATAGCTAGGCTCAAATGTTTATCCAGTCAGCATGCCTACTGTGATGTCTGTGCATCTACTGATGTGGCACAAAATAATTTTTTAGGATCATTTAGTAATAGCAATTACTTTCCAAACAATAACTGACGAAGCATTGGACATGGTATAGTTCACGCGCAAGCCCAACATTCCAAGTTCAACTTCCACATCAAACTCATGTTCATAGATATCTGCACATTCATAGATAATGTCCACAACCATGATTCACTTCAAAGCCAAAAAAATGTGAGGAGAGTTATAAATAAAGAAAAACCTCTAGTTCCTGCTACCAGTGCGAGCACAACAAGTCAAGACCATGCGTAATTAATTATATTTTGATCATTTTTTGTGTTCTAAACTGCCGGCCGGCTCACGGAAGGACGTGTTGCCGGCACACTTGCGGATTCAATGGAGGCAGGAGGGGTAGTCTGAAGCCGGTTGCATGCTACGAGTCGGCGTGTTCAGCTGGGCCTGCACCGAGGAAACCCAGAAGATGGCGCTTTACGGATGAAGCTTAGAGGCCCAGAGCCCACAGGCGGTTTAGGGCCCATGATAGTAAACCGCCATGATTGTATAAACTTGCATTGTAAGATAAGAAAGAAGAGACCGAGGCGGACACTTGTATGAGCCAGCCTCAGGACTCCGTAGACCGGCCGGGATCCTCCTGAATATACAAAGGGGTGACCCGGTGGCGGTTCAGGGACAGGAAACAACAACTCGAAGCCAGACAAAGCGGATTCGCTCCCTGGTCTTCGAAACCCCAGCAATACCAGTAACAACTAGACGTAGGCTTTTACCTTCATCGAAGGGGCCGAACTAGTATAAACTCTCGTGTACCTTTGTCCGGTTTAACCCCTTCAAGCTAACCCGTAGTGATGGCTCCACGACTAAGTCCTTCCATGAGGACATCTGCCGTGACAATTCCACGACAGTTGGCGCCCACCGTGGGGCTATCGCACGATGGTTTTGAGTTCTTGAAGGGCAACTTCGATGGACTGAGGGGATACGCTGTGGGCCGGATGATGAAGAGTCGCCGCGGCAAGCTCTACATTGACAACGCAGGATGGGGCCCCGAGGCTAATTCAATCGAATATGGGTACCGGGTACCCTTTGGTGGGATTCACGTCTTCATCGGCAAGATCGGCGAACCGTCCCCTGAGCCGGACACCTGCACCGACATCATCGAGACGGCTCGGCGTGCAAGTCCTTCACCGGTTCAGCCTAAGGCCAGGCATGTTTTCGTGGGTGTCGTCCACGGTTCGGGTTATGAGGAGGAACCGATCTCCGATGGAGAAACCGTAATCCGTACTGATGATGAGTCTTCCAGAGAAACCGAATCGCTTTACCAGTTGTACGACGGCCAGATTGAGGGAGGATCCGAGGGCAACAGTATTCCGGATTCCCCCGGTCTGCCAAACCGGGCCGCTGTCTTCATGGCCGGCACACGACCGGTGCCTCATTCATCCACTGCCGCAGCAGTACTCTCCGGTTCAACAACGGCCACGCCGGCAGGTGCAGGAAGCTCGGCGCCGCCTCCGGCCCATGTCTGGTCTGATTTGTTCGACGCTCTAGCGGCACTGATGTCCGCGGAGGTAGACGCAGCAGCCAGGGATCAGCACGATGCGGAGATTCTAAAGGTGAAAGATCAGATAGCCCAGGCTAAAGCGGACCTGGCAGCAGAGAACGCGAGGATGGCCAGAGAGCGAGCCGAGTTGGAAGCACAGGCTTACCGGATTAGACTAGATCAGAATGCTTTAGAAGAGGTCATGAGAAGAAGGTACCGATCACATATCCCGTCTGTTTATGAGCCGCAAAATCTTTTCAACACGCAAGGTGCAGGAGCTGGTAACCAACCCACGCCAAACCGAGCGGGGGCACCGGAAGCAGGAGTGCCGGTTCAGCCACACGCAACAAACCTGCCTCGCCAGAACAACATTGTATCATCGACGCTGCCCGGGCATTACTCCAACCCGTTGGATAATATTGTGGCTGCCGCTTCACGCCTGGCGGCTCTCCCAACCGATGGCGAATCACCAGTTGCAGTGGAAGCGCGTCAGGCCAGGGATCTCCTTCAGACAGCACTGAATCAACAGCAAGCGTATTCACACAGCCGTGAGAGGATTCATTCCACTCCCTATCCAAGCCGGAGTTATAGCAAACACGTGGAAGATGAACCGGCCGTATCCAGTAGCGCACGCCACCGAAATTCGCCGCGGGAGAACAACCCGGCCAGGGGAGGTGCTAATGCGCAAGATGTTGTGGACCACGGCCGCGCACGACGGGGGGCCGAGTTGACAGCTCGACACGAAGCACGACATCATACTCTGGTTCACCCCACTGCCTCCGTGGAGCCAGGGGTAATGTTCAGTTCCCTAGGAGTACCATGTTTAACTCCCGCACTGCGTAATGTGCGATTGCCCAAGGATTTCAAGGGACCTCGCAAGGTACCAAATTACACCGCCGAGTTGTAGCCAGAGGCGTGGGTGGAGAGCTATGAGATGGCAATGGAGATGTTAGATGTGGATGAGGCGGTTTGTGCTAAGTATTTCACCATGATGCTGGAAGGAACAGCTCGTACTTGGTTGAAGAGCTTGCCAACCAACTCTATCGACTCATGGGCCGAATTAAAGCGCCGGTTTATCCAGAACTTCAAAGATACGTGCAAGCAGCCGATGTCGATTGTAGATCTGACCGCTTATGTCCAAGAATAAGGGGAGTCCACGACCCATTGGGTTAAACGAGTCTCAACGATTTTGCATTCGTCAGATCATATTAATGCAGATACCGCAGTATTAACGTTGGAGGGCAATTGCCGTTTCAAGCCGTTAAAACAGAAGTTGGGAAGGCTCAAACATCATTGCAGCGACATGTCAACACTCATGGCCGCTTTAGTTAAGTATGCCGTTTCAGATAATACCAAGGATCCGGATTCAGAGGAGGACAAACCGGAGAAGGGAAAGAAGAACGGCGGTGCAAAAGGGCAGCACCGCAACCAAGGGGGCCATGGGAATAACAGTAAGCGTACAGCGGATAATTCAGATTTGGTGGCTAACACAAATATGCAGCGTCGCAAAGGTAAACCGCCCCAGCGCGGCATGAATCTGGAGCGTTTGTTAAATCAGCCCTACCCGAAGAATGGAACCAAGGAGGCCCCTGCCACACATCTTTGGAAAGATTGTCACATAATGAGGGAGTTCAAAAATTCTGATTTATACCGGTATGATCAGGATCCACCCGGTGGTTCAAGCCCAGGTTTCCATGGGGGCGGCGGTTCAAGCTCTAGATTTCAGAACAACCAGGGCCATCAGAACAACCATGGTAATAACCAGCAGAATAACCAAGGGAATTAGCAACAGTCAGGTTACCAGAGTCACCCCAAGCAGTTGAACAGCGGACAGTATCATGTGTTCACTACCAGCCTATGCAAGCGGGATCAGAAACTTCACAAGAGGGCAGTCAATACTGTTGAACCGGCTGTACCGCATTATCTACGATGGTTGGAGCAGCCTATTGTGTGGAGCAGAGAGGATCACCCACCCCGGGTTGACAATCTGGGTCAACTAGCTTTGGTGGTAGCCCCTCAGGTAGGGGGCTATAAGTTTACCAAGGTTCTGATTGATGGAGGGAGCAGCATCAACATCCTGTATTATGAGACTTTCCGTCGCATGGGGTTGACAAATAAGAATCTTAAACCATCAAACACTGTTTTTCATGGTGTAGTACCAGGTAAATCGGCATACCCTGTGGGGAAGATTGCTTTGGAAGTTGTGTTTGGAGATGAGCTTGATTCCAGGTCTGAGACGTTGACCTTTGAGGTGGTGAAAATCCAGAGTCCATATCACGCGCTATTTGGACGACCGGCTTACGCGAAGTTCATGGCGAGGCCCTGTTATGTTTATCTACAGCTCAAAATGTCGGGTTATAAGGGGACGATCACGGTACATGGGAGTCGAAAGATTGCCTTGGATTGCGAGGAAGGTGAAGCAGCCTATGCTGAATCGGCTTGTGCAACAGAGGAGCTGAAATTCTATAAAGACAATGTTGATCCGGCGGACATGACCCCTCTGAAGAAGCCTACAACGGAGCATGACCCGGCCCTGACGTTCAAACCGGCTAATGAGACTAAACTCGTTGACTTCGTCCCCGGTGATTCATCCAAGCAGTTTAGTATCAGTACAAATCTGGATCCAAAATAGGAAAGCGTGCTCATCGAGTTCATCCGTGAGAACCAGGACATTTTTGCATGGAAACCTTCTGACATGCCGGGTGTACCAAGGGAACTCGCTGAGCACACGCTAAATATTGATCCTAAGTTTAAACCGGTTAAACAGTACCTTCGCCACTTTAACGAAGAAAGACGCAAGGCCATCGGCGAAGAGGTAGCCCGGCTGCTGGCAGCTGGGTTTATTGTTGAAGTGTTTCATCCCGAATGGTTGGCTAATCCGGTGCTTGTTCTTAAGAAAAATGGCACTTGGCGTATGTGTGTGGACTACACTGATTTGAATAAAGCTTGCCCGACAGATCCTTTCGCTCTCCCGCGTATTGATCAGATCATTGATGCAACGGCGGGTTGTGAGCGCCTGAGTTTCCTGGATGCTTATTCAGGTTATCATCAGATTAAGATGGCAGTTAAGGACCAGGAGAAGATGGCCTTCATCACTCCCTTTGGAACCTTCTGCTATGTTTCTATGCCCTTTGGACTCAAGAGTGCCCAAGTAACCTACCAGCGTTGTGTGCAAAATTGTCTTCACAAGCAGATCGGGCGTAATGTTCATGCCTATGTGGATGACATTGTGGTGAAATCCAGGAAGCAGGAAACCCTGATAAATGATCTCAAGGAGACGTTCGACAATCTTCGGGATTACAAAATGATGCTCAACCCAGACAAATGTGTTTTTGGTGTTCTGGCAGGCAAACTCTTGGGTTTTCTTGTGTCTAACAGAGGTATTGAGGCAAATCCGAAAAAGATCAAAGCAATCACATCCTTGGCTAAACCGGCATGTATCAATGATTTTCAGCGACTGGCGGGCCGGATTGCAGCCCTCAGCCGATTTATCAGCTGTTTGGGAGAGAAGGCGATTCCCCTGTATCAGATGTTGAAGAAAACAGATAAATTCGTCTGGACTGACGCCGCCAATGCAGCATTCGAGGAATTGAAGCGGCAGCTAGCTGAACCGCCTATCCTTGCTCCTCCAGTTGATAATGAGCCTCTATTGTTGTACGTGGCTGCCAACGCCCGGGCGGTCATTGTGGCGATTGTGGTTGAACGTAAGGAGGCTGGAAAAGAATATCCGGTTCAACGACCAGTTTATTATATCAGTGAGGTACTGATCGAATCAAAGCAAAGATATCCGCATTGGCAGAAGCTAGTGTATGGAGTTTTCATGGCAAGTAGGAAACTCAAGCAATATTTTCAAGGTCATCCTATCACAGTGGTCAGTTCTGCTCCCTTGGGCGATATAATCCAGAATAGAGAGGCAACTGGCCGGGTTACGAAGTGGGCGATTGAGCTTGGTCCCCATGGTTTGAGGTATACACCCCGAACAGCTATCAAATCTCAGGCGCTTGTGGACTTCATCAATGATTGGACCGAGTTACAGGCACCAGAAGACAAACCGGATAATACATACTGGACCATTCACTTTGATGGATCCAGGCAGCTGGAAGCCTCGGGGGCTGGAGTTGTCCTCACTTCCCCCCGAGGAGATAAGATTTGTTATGTTCTCCGCTTAATGTTTCCTTGTACTAAAAATGCAGTGGAGTACGAGGCCTTGCTCCACGGTCTTCGTGTAGGTAAGGAAATGAACTTAAGCCGGGTTCGATGCTTTGGAGATTCTAATCTGGTGGCTCAGCAAGTTTCTGGTACTTGGGATTCTAAAGACCCGCTCATGGCGGCTTATAGGCGCGAGGTGGATATTGTAGCAGGTCACTTTAAGGGTTATCAGGTGGAGCACATCGACCGGCGCAAGAATGAAGCAGCAGATGCTCTAAGCCGGCTGGGATCTCAGCGTAAACCGGTACCACCTAATACCTTTCTAGATATCTTGCATAACCCGTCTATGAAGTTGCCTACAGAAGAGGATTTAGCTGTTCCTAATCCGGAGGCCCAGTTCGTAGCCATTCTACATGTCACTCCGGATTGGACGGTTCCATATTTGGCGTATCTGAACCGGGGCGAATTACTAGAAGACAAACTTTTTGCCAGGCAGATAGTCCGGAGGTCCAAGTCTATGGTTGTTCACAATGGGGAGTTGCACCGTCTAGCGTTTCAGGCGTATTCCAACGTTGTGTTTCTCCTGAAGAAGGACAAGAGATTCTGCGGGAAATCCATGAAGGGGATTGCGGTCACCATGCCAGCTCAAAGTCCTTGGTTGCTAAGGCTTTCCGACACGGGTTCTACTGGTTGACAGCTCATTCTGATGCGAAAGACTTGGTAAAGCGGTGTGACGCTTGTCAGAAATTTTCACATCGTGCTCATGTTCCTGCTCAGGAGTTACGCATGATTCCCATCACTTGGCCGTTTGCTTCTTGGGGGCTTGATATGGTTGGACCCTTTAAGCGTTATATGGACAAGAAGACCCACCTGTTGGTGGCGGTTGACAAGTTCACCAAATGGGTTGAAGCGGAGCCCATCAGTAAATGTGATGCAGCCACGGCGGTTCAATTTCTCAAAAAGATTATTTTCCGTTTCGGCTTTCCACATAGCATCATCACAGATAATGGTACGAACCTTTCTAAAGGTGAGATGGAGGAGTTCTGCCAACAAGAGCACATCCGGCTTGATGTAGCGTCCGTGGCTCACCCCCAGTCTAATGGTCAAGCTGAGAGGGCGAATCAAGAAATCCTGAAGGGCATCAAGCCTCGGCTCATGGTCCCTTTGAAGCGGACGCCGGGTTGTTGGGTGGAGCAATTACCATCTGTGTTATGGAGCATAAATACCACCCCAAACTGATCTACGGGATATATGCCCTTTTTTCTGGTCTATGGGGCTGAGGCTGTCCTTGCAAGTGATATTCGTCACTACTCGCCCCGGGTCACGAATTATGTTGAAGCGGACAACGAGCAAACACGCCAAGAGGCACTAGACCTGTTAGATGAGAAGCGAGATAAGGCTTTGGCTCGGTCGGCGATTTATCAACAAGACCTACGGCGTTATCACAGCCGCCGGGTTAAGACAAGAACCTTTCAAGAAGGTGATTTGGTACTTCGGCTCATTCAAGACCAGACTGATATGCACAAGTTATCCCCACCTTGGGAAGGGCCTTTTGTGGTCAGCAAAAATCTGCACAACGGATCATACTACCTCATTGACATTCGAGAAGACTCACGTAGCTCTGAGGAGGAGACCCGGCGGCCATGGAACATAGCTCTCCTACGGCCTTATTACACTTAAAGTCACAGGCTTTTCGTATGTACATATTTCTACAATGTATATATTATGATCAATATAATAAACCGGCATCCTTGCTATCAAGCAGGGCCTCCGCCGTTTTCTTCCTTCAAATATCTGTTAACTTGGGGGCTTCCTGTTCAAACATAGGTGTATTCACCAAAGAGAACATAGCGTTACTACCCTCTTGATGCGGCTATCACGCCTTGGGGGGCTCCCTGTTCAAACATAGGTGTATTCACCAAAGAGAACATAGCATTACTATCCTCTTGATGCGGCTATCACGCCACAACAAAGCTTGCGAGCTTCACACCCAAGGGGCCAAAGAGAGTTTTGTTGCTACGCACAACTCAAACATAGGCACCCATTGAGCACAGCTCACAAAGTTACTTGGGGGCTCTTTGCGTCAAATACCAAAGAGTTTGAAAGGACCCTTGTAGCCGGGTATCGACCCACGGCTTGGAAGCCTGGTGTATTCACCTAAAACCCCGGGTTAACCTGCATTCATCAAGTAAGCCACTCCTATCCAGGTAATCCTGGCACGACCCTTCGAACGTTTGACAGTTACTCTCATTGAGACCCTGAACTTGTCAAAGTTAAAACGATGATTGGTTACTTGGAGGGCCATCTTAAAAGGCTTTGCCAAAATGGTTTAACTCAGTGGCCTGGCAGCCCATGAAAAGCCTCGATTTGGGCCTGGCAGCCCTCGAAAAGCCTCGACTACAGTTTTTTGTTTGCTTTTTTCTGCCAAGTTTTTATTTTTCGTGAGGTCTACGTTAATCGGAGTTTTTTAAACCCAACACGGCTTACGGATCTTCTGTTCAAGTATACAATTAAAGGTAATCCGGCATCCTTCAAAACCGGTCTGGCTTTGACGCTTTGTCTCCAGCAATCAGCCGGCGTTCATCACAACCCAGTTCTATATCATATATATACCAACATGGTACGGTGGAGTTTGGGTTTTCACCCTTCTTCAAATCACAATTGGTAAACTGACAGCAATTTTTTATATCACAGGTATGATTTATTATTTGCTGCAACCATACTTGCTTACCAAGTGGGATATTTTGACCCGTCCGGTGGTAAACCGCCTGGACAGATTTTCCGTATGCAGACACAGGGATTGCATAATATTGTAAAAATACATAAGCCAGTACTGAAATTCTCATGACAAATCAACGCAAAGTGTATCCCGCTGCACGAGGGCAACAGATCAAAGTATTTCCACTAGCCTATTACAAGGCGCTTGAAGGCCCAAAATATGGTGTTTCCAACAGAACAAGGTTTCTGGAGCATCACTCTAATTGCCGGATCAAGTCTCATTACCATGTTGCTGCGAAGTTGATGGGTCATCTAGCGTTGGTTCAGCTTCCTCTTCCCCACCTAGCGGCTGGAAGTTTGCGGTGGTCCAGTCAATCCGGGTTATGGCCTGAAAGATAGCTTCTTCACTGATAAGTTCCGACGGATCAATGTCAGGGGCATAAGTGTGCTTACGGATTCCTGGAATAAGATTATGCGCCTCCGGAATGATAGGGTTAACCCATTTGTTGTTGGCATCATAATAAGACCGGTGAACCGTCAAGTTAGCATCCTCTGCCAGCTGACTCGCCAGAGGACGCATCTCCCTTGTCACTCTTTTAAGGGCTGCATCATCAAAATCTGCCCCGTTTTCTTGTGTGCTTGGAAAGCCTTTGGCAAGGTCAACCAGATCCAAGTCAGCTATCCATGCTTTGGCTCGGGTAAGTGCCAACAAAGCGCTGGCCCTGGCAGCAGATTGCTTCACCTCTTCTAGCTGTGCCGGTACCATGGATAGCCTTGTCAGAGTATCCTTGATCAGTGTTGGGGCCGGATTGTCATAGGAGGCTGCACAGATAACCCGTTGAACACCGGTGTAAAGTTGTTCCAGAAGAGTATATGCTGCTTTCAGCTTCATCCGTACATCTGAGCAAAGATGAGTAATGCGGCTCCCTGCAACGGTTTAAGAATTTCATATTTCAACCGGCACCTTACAAGATGGGTATTTCAAATACTTTGCTAGGAGTACTTACCAAATACTGCGGACGTCATGGCGTTCACTTGACGCTTTAACCCAGAAAGCTCTTCTGCCACCGGTTTAAGTGCAGATTCGGCGTCTTCAGCCCATTTCAGCAATGTCCCCTTTTCAGTGTCCCAGTTGGCACGTTCTGTCTTGAATTCTTCTTTCAGTCGTTCTATGGAAGTTAAAGCGGCTCGAAGCTCATCTTTGGCTTTGGAGGATTCTTCTTGGTGAGATTTGATACTTTCTTGAAGATCAGCAATCTGCGTCCATTGATGGTTTATGTCAGCCTGCCAAAAACAAGAGGATCAGTTCAATATTTTATCAAAAGTCCCAAGCATACAACTGGTTCTACACTTGGCACTTGGGGGCTAATGCGGATTAATTCTTTCTTACTGCTTCTTCAAAGTCCCAAGGATTCATACAAGTTTCAATCCTGGCACTTGGGGGCTAATGTGTGTTTGTTCAAAAAACTTAAAAGTCAACAATGTGCAGTTTGGAAATTCAAAGTCCTGGTTTGTTTTTACAAATTAAACCGACCCTTGGGGGCTACAGGATACAAGGCAGTGAAAATACAAAGATAAGGAGGAAAATGTTTACCTCATAATGTTCCTTCATCAGATTTACCAAGTCAGCCTCATTATCTCAACTTGTATAAAGCCGGTTCAAGAAACCGGAATGAAGATCCTGCGCAGAAAGATTAGCATATTTTGACATATCAGTTTCCATCTTCCTCTTGCCCATTGAAATAAACTCATCCTTGGCGGTATGTTTTGCCAAGACAACTGGATCACCCAGAGCGGCATAAGCAGTGCTAGTAACAATAACGTCATCGTCCTTGGCTGGGCTTGGCGGATTAGCACTTGACTTCAGCGGATCAGCAGCCGGACATGCAGGCATAACATGTGGACTTGAGATATCCTCATGTATGGCCGGATCAGCTTCTGGCGGATTAGCATTGATAGTTGGCTCTGGCAGGGCAAAATCATCCACGAGATTATCAAGATTTTTATCAAGACCCTCAGGAGTTTTCTTCGGTTCAACTTCACCGGTAGGGGCACTGGTCTTGGCCATCTTACTCAAACGAGCTTGAGCACTAATATTAAAACAAAGATTAGCATGGTCAACTGAGTTATGAAAGAGAAGGGAAGGCTACACACTTACCGAGGGACGGTTTTCAGTGGAGGCAGCTGAGTGGTGGATGAACCGCCAGACGAATTAGAAGATGCCTGATAATTTGAATGAGATGAATTGAGAGGGCATCGGAAGAAACCTTTCAAAGGATAACGACTTTCAGGAGAACAAGCAACCTCTGGATGATGTTTCCGGTTTGGGGTGTGAGGTAAACCGAAAGAAGTGACCTGATGACCACTGTGCCGGGTTGTGCGACGCCCTTCAGTTTGCTGTGTCTTCAAAGAAAGTTTTTGATCCAAATGAGCAACAGGGTGAGAGCATTTCACTTTCCGAACTGCACGGCGAAATCGTTGAACCGGCACAAGTTCTGAGTCAGAAGAAAGACAAATTACCTCAATATGATCTGCATGGCTGGCCTCCGCATCATCTTGGGAGTAATCATTATCAGTAAAATATATGGATAGAAGTCAAGGGAGTCAAACTTTACCTCTTCAGCCGAGTCATCGACATCTTCTGGTGGCTCTGAAGAATCAGCGGTTTTCTTTTTGGCAGCTTTCTTGATGACCTTGGTTTTACCACAAGGAGCCTTAGCCACGTTATCTTGAGTTTTCTTTTTCCAAAAAGAGCTACTGGCCTATGGGATTGCACAAAAGTATTATTATAGCAGTGTCAAAGTGGAGAAGAATAAGGAAAAGTACAAGGTTAAAATATTTACCCCTGGTGGTTTGTTGGAGGCGTAAAAAGGACGAAGACCAATTTGAGTACATATGGCGAGCGGTTCGTCGAGCATTTTCTTTACACTTTCACTGACTTCATCGTCCGCCAGTTCTATTGAGTTAAACCATTGAGGATCATTGGTGCTGCCGGTGTATTCAAAAATCAATCCGGGCCGGCGGTTTAAAGGGAGAATGCACCATGAAATCCAGCAACGGACGAGATCAACACCAGTTAAACTGTTGGCAAGGAGAGCCCGGAGTTTGGCGAGTTGAGATGCATAAGCTTGTTGGTCTTTGGCAGGCAATCTCTGAGGTAAGGGGTGATTATTACTGAGTCGGTGCGGACGGTAGCCCGGTAGAGGATTCTCTTCAGCAGGGGCAGTATTTTGACAGTAGAACCAAGTGTGGTTCCAGTCTTTTGGATGGCTGTGAAGTTTGGCGTGAGGAAAATCAACCTCTTTCCTCTTTTGAATCGACACACCGCCAAGTTCAGTATTAGGTCCATTAGAAAATTCCGTCCGGCAGTTTAAGTGAAAGAGATCTAGAAAGAGATCGACAGTGGGTTCTTCTTGCAGATAAACCTCACAGAATACTTGGAAGTTGCATATGTTGGACACAGAATTTGGTCCAATATCTTGAGGATGAAGTTGGAGCCTGGCAAGAACATCCTGGAAATTTTTGATCCGGGAGGACTGAAACGTCGAGCTAAATGCTACAAGAATACAATCACTTCTCCATCTTGAGGTTCAGGGGGGCATTCAGGGCCAGGAACTCGCCAACGGAGGACATTTTTTGAGGCTAAAGCGCCGGTGGTGACATATTCATTGATTTGCGTTTCTGTGATCCGAGACGGAACCCAGTTGCAAGCAGCAAATTGTTTCGTAATCTTACAAAGTCTGTAAAAGGAAAATGGACGGTTTACGATTGGCAGTTCGTATCTGTTTGTCAAAATGTTAAACCGGCAATTCAAGGTATATGTATGAAGTGAACCGGGCATGGCTGTTCAATGTCTAGATGGCGGTTTAAGAGAGGGCTAATGACATACGATGAATTATCAACACTAAAGGATAAACCGCCCTTTGGAGGCAGAACCCCAAGCTGGAAATTTCTTAAGTATGGAACAAACAGGTTTCACAAGTTGCAGTTATTATTTTGGATCAAACAGTCGCTCTGGAAGGAAAAATTTCTAGACCTAAAATAGTGCAGAGAAGTTCATACACTCAAAGAGAGCTTCCAAACAATGGAAATGAGATCTATTTTTATGCAAGATAAGCGCAAACAATTGCTGCAGCAGTTCTACATTATTTTTACAATCTAAACAGGGTATTGGAGGTGAAAAATAACAAGGGTTTGCATCGGGTGGCGATGACCGCCGACGAACTCAACAAAAAGTTCCGATGTAGATCTGAGAAGGGGAAGGAGAAGAACTCATGGATGAGGACGAGCTGCGGAGGTTCGCCATTGATCTCTGGTCAGAGTCAGGTCGATGCAGCGGCCTGAGTCGGTGCGGACTAGAAGATAATCTACGGCGGCGGCAGCGATACATGAGGTCTTTGGGTCACGAGGAGGAAGACGATGCGGTTTGGAAAGGGAGAAAATGGAAGGCGCCCCGGTTTTATTTATAAGGAAGTGGGATAAAACGGCAGGCACGAAAATCAAGGAATCGGAGGCGGTAAAAGAGGATGCAACTGTCGCCTCGATCTTCGGGAATTAATTAAAGAGAAGGGAATCTTTATAAAAACTTTTTTATACAGGAATGACGTCACAATGATTTACTATAGTAACAGAAGATGACATCATGGCGATTCGTCAAAGTTCATAGGGAGAAGACAATATGGCGGTTTACGAGAATTGCTAGAAGTTCAAGGATTGAAGACTGACATGAACAGGTTCAAATCAATCTGGGGCCTAATGTTGAAGATATAACCACTGAGGGTAAACCGCCCAGGAGGGGCCGGTTCACCTTCAGTCATACTGAAGCCCAAGGAAACCCATAAGATGGCGCTTTACGGATGAAGTTTAGAGGCCCAGAGCCCACAGGCAGTTTAGGGCCCATGATAGTAAACCGCCATGATTGTATAAACTTGTATTGTAAGATAAGAAAGAAGAGACCGAGGCGGACACTTGTATGAGCCAGCCTCAGGACTCCGTAGACCGGCCCGGATCCTCCTGAATATATAAAGGGGTGACCCAACGGCGGTTGAGGGACAGCAAACAACAACTCGAAGCCAGACAAAGTGGATTCGCTCCCTGGTCTTCGAAACCCCAGCAATACCAGTCACAACTAGACGTAGGCTTTTACCTTCATCGAAGGGGCCGAACTAGTATAAACTCTCGTGTCCCTTTGTCCGGTTTAACCCCTTCAAGCTAACCTGTAGTGATGGCTCCACGACTAGGTCCTTCCATGAGGACATCTGCCGTGACAATTCCACGACAGTGGGCGCCAAAAACAAACTCTCGCCGGCAAATATTCGGTGTATGCGAGATTACCGTCCTATCCCCAACCGATTAATATTGATGTGATGTAAGAAATTTTAAATGGGGGCTAAGTTTGTAAATTTCCTAGCATTTGAGACAAGCGCGCCCTACAGACATGTTTCCCCCCTTCCTCTCTCCCTCCATTTCCCCATTCGTACTCCGTGGGCGCCAAAACAACCTCTCCACCCCAGCCTCCTCCGTTCGCCACCCCATCCACCGCCATCCTCCTCCACCATGCCAGAGCTGATACCCCGACGCCGTCTTCCATTACAAGAGATCGACCTCTCTCATCCATGGCTTCGGACGGGGATCCTTGCATCCCGTCCTCTTGCTTCATCCCCGCCGTCGTCCACCTTGCCGGCACCGCTCCTACGACTGTCTCGTCCACCGTGCCCCGCCACCATCGTCTATCCTCCTACATCTGCTTCCACGGTGCCGACAGCCATCGCTACCGCAGCACCGTCAAATTCTCAGCAAATGCATACACAGCGCCATACCAGAGGTGGTACTCTTTCGCATCTGCTCAATTTATTTATCGCAGCAAGAAAATAGATCGCCACTGCTTTACTCTTATTTCTTTTCCATCACTTACTTGCTAGTTGAAAGAAAACATTGGTTGCAGAGTTGCCTTTGTCCGGTTCGCACCTTCAGATCCGCCATGACACGCTCAACACTATACTCGCAATGCTTATGGTTTTCCCCTTTTATATTCCACACCAGTTAAATGACAGTAGACTAAATTTCAAAATTGGGTCAGTCAATTTTTTAGAGCTCGCCAGAGTTCGCCGATGCGAAGGAAGGGGCTCGGGTAGGGACGGTGGTTGTGGGTGGGCGGTGGTGGGGCCTCGCCAAATGAAGAAAACTCGACGCGGGTGGGGGCGGGGGTGGGGGTGGGGGTGGCACAGGAACACATGCGGTGGGGGCCGGTGGTTTGGCTGGCAGCCCGTGCGGTGTTCTGTATGGGAAGAATCAGAGACGAGGAAGAAGAAGGGTCAGGAGACATAGGATCTTCATCCAACCGCCTGAAATGGTCGACTGACCCAAATGAAAAAAGTCACACGACTTGCATGCAGACATGTCTTTATATTCAGTACCATCATCGTACCTGCTTAGCACTGCTCCTGAATCCATCAAGCTAAACAACGTGCCACTCGAAATTCCAAACTTGTTGCTCAAATTAGAATCTGATATGATGCTAGTATTACTAAAACAGATAATGTTTAATTGGTCAGCTAATGTTCCTACTTTACTTTCGAAAAGCACGCGCACCACATATAGAGATGCAACAGGGAGTTGCATTCTTAATGTTCTCTGGCTCATCATGTGTGGGCACTGCGCAACGAACATTTTATTATCCAAAATCTGCTTGCTCTTCTTTAGCATGTTCCTCTTCTATTCTTCTTTAATAAGTACTCTCTCCATTCCTAAATACAAGTCTTTGTATAGATTCCACCATGGACTACATATGGAGAAAATGAGTGAATCTACTCCCTAAAATGTATATGTATACATCTGTATGTGATCCATAGTGGAAATCTCTTCAAAGACTTATATTTTGGAACGGAGGGAGTATGATAGTAGTACAACATGTTCCTTGTAATGAAGATGAGCAGGGACATTTGTAGTGCAGAGGTCTATACGGTCGGTTGTGATGGACACTTAAAACTCTTCGGGCCTCTTTGATTCGTAGGATTTTGTAAACATAGGAATAGGATTTGTAGTGGCCTTCCCACTTGAATCCTATAAGATTAGCAAGGAAATGTGGGGAGTTGTGTCGCCTTTGAGAGTTACAATGATATTAACAGTACCGCACCTTCAGCTGAAGAGAGCTGGTATCCGAAGCCTTTCTAGTTGTACCGACAATACTAGCACATATATTCCAACAAGTTCCACTTTGCTGATTTTACTCCTAGTTCTTACAGTTTTCCCGTTATATCTACACTATGATCTGTGTAGCTGCTATGTGTCAGCACTAGCAGCAGTCCACTCTTGAAGCTAAACAACATACCAATCATAAGTCCAAAGCTTACTTCTTGAAATACGAATTGTGATATGATACTGATATTAGTTAATAGACACACATTTAATTGGTCAGGTAATACTCCCACTTGATTTTCCAAATGCATGTGACTACATATAGAGAGACACCATGGAATTGCATTTCTTTGGGCGCTGTGATTCATCATGAGTGGGCAACCAACATTGTATGCAATAAAGCGGAACCTCAAGAATATGCTTCCTCTTCTGTTATTTAACATGTTCCTCTTTTGTTATTCTGTATTTAGTACGTACAGTATGTTCCTTGTCCGGAAGGGGCGTAGGGACATATGCAGTCAACAGCTGATAGAGCTGGCCTGTACGTGATCGATACGCTTTCAATTAGTAGCGGCCAACACCGTATTTTCCAGCCAGTTCCACTTTCCTGATTTATATATTGTGGTTATGGTGTACCCCTTTTATGTACACTACGATCTTCCTAGTTGTTGTGTGCTCTTGTTATCATAGTTTGGCAATAAACTCTCTACACAGTATATTATGAATCTATCATCTGCCAACTATCCTTACTTCTAGAACCTATTTTTATGTGCTTGTGCCAGATTATATTAATGCACGCACCATATTATAGCACACATGAGCTCTCTCATCAGAATCCAGTGATAGCACACAAGGGTTTACAGGGGCACCCCTGTATTAGAATATCATCTGCATTACAAAGATAATCTCACTACTATTTGTTTTCATGGTTCTCAGATATTATACGTAATTACAATGAATATTAGAATCTACGCATCAGAAGAATATTGTGGAACACTGCAACGACTTACAACATTGGCACCAAGGCATTGAGTGCCATTCTGGATGCAGTGAGACTCATACGCTCCCCACCTATAGATTCTTGTTCCGAATATGATCCTAATGACTATTCTAACCTCGAGGAGTCAAAGGCAGATGGCCTGTCCTATTCACCCATCAAGGTGCCTGGTCTAATTTGGCAAGGTTTTATTGACTGCGCGTATCTTGCATATGTTGTCTTGCATTTCTTCTACTTTTTTGCACCGCCATCTTCTTAGTTTACTCATCATATATGTCAAGATGTCACGCCCACGATTATCAATACATATTCCATCTGTCATCATAACATGTTTTTTCACTCAAATGTTGTTCTTGTGCATCAGACATCAAAAAGGAAGAGGGTGATTGCCGAAACGGAAGGAACAGAAGAAAGTCCTTGAAAAACATGGTAGTGCCGGAGAAATCATACTATCACCCCACTTATATTGGCTGTACAACCAATGACACAAAACATAGGACCGACTCCAGCAGACTGTACACATACTTCACTGGCCACAACACTAGTCCCACCACACATGACCTGCACTCCAGCAAAAGGTATGCCGATTTCAGTTGCCATAGCACCAACCGTACCATAGAAAAATCCCACTCGAGCAAAAAGTACAGCAAGTCCACCAACCGAAGTGCTATCCCAACTTCAGAGACGGCCAATTCCTGCAGATTGGAACCCCATTCCAATTATTCCCAGTTTTAAAGACAACGCTTTCAATGTTGTTAGGGACTACGTGCATATATTCCCATCATGGGAAGATTATAGTGAATACAAACACCATTTTCACATCATCCTGTCCCACTTACGTGTAAGTGCTATTATTCATGGTGATTATTTTCCTGTTTTCTGCTGATTGAACACATCAATGATTTACATTACATGTTGTAAGTAGGCGAGGGTCAATCTGGATAGTCATGACGAGCAAAGCTTGCTTGCACTTTTCAAGGAAGCATTGCAGTAGTATCGGTGTTACCTGAGGAAATCACACTTTGATGGCAAGTCTATAAACGAATTTCCAGTGAACTCTCCTCTGCTAAATTTAGAAGACATTGAGTGGAAAAACCTTGTTATGCACTAATCTCATTCCCAGGATGAGGTACTGTCTATGATATCACATGACAATTTGAACTTCTACTTTTTCGCATGTGCCTTACGGATCTTCTTGCAAGAAATCAGCTCGAAGAAGAATTCTGATTTGAAAAGAATGACAGGATATCGCAAATATGCTGCCCGCTGCTTTGCTCTTGTTAGTACATGTTGTCCTATATCACTATACTTGCATTCATACCTAGTTCATTATGTGACAGTAGTATGCATGATAGCTTGATTATCAATTGTTCACTCCAAATTATCTGATCTGTATGAATTGTTACATTAGTGTATGAAATTTTTTAGCTCTGCATTTTTCTTGTAAGTACCAGCTGTCCTTTATCAGTGTACTTATATTGACAGGTAGTTGTTCATGTACCATCACTATGCAACTTATTTTCCTTTGCCCTCCATTTTATGTGCATCAGATCTATATTTACTCTTACCAAAAGGTTGGATAACACCGATGGTCTTGAAGAAATTTAGCTCTGCATTGCTCTCGGCTGTACCTTTTGCCAGTATCGTTGTACTTACATTTATAGCTACTTGGCTATGTAGCATCACTCTTCATCTTATCTTAAATATTCTCCAATTTTTCTTATATTATCACATCTATATTTACTCTTAACAAAATGTAGAATAAAGGCAATGCTTATGAAGAAGATTCTGTGGTAAACCTCTTGAATTGCCCCCCCCCCCATCAGCATGGACAAGGGCTTTATAGAGCCTGTCTTCACCAATAATGTAAGTTTCTCCTTCTCAAGCCTTCAAACTTTGTTGTGTATATTTGGTTAGGCATGACTGCAACAACTGTTTATTTTTTGTGTTTGCATCAAATTGCATGTTTAAAGTTTATTATGTAGTTCATAAACAAAAGTTTGTCCTTCTCAATTTAAGTTTTCAGTTGTACAACCAAGTTCCTTCTTCATACCATGTAAATTAAACTATACAAAGCAAGTGATCTTCTTTTGCACTACATGTATGCTTCTATTCTTGATCCGTAATCCAGTGGTGTGGTGAACCTACCCACTACAACACAATGTCACATTCTGCAATGTCTTAACTATGAACAATGTCATATCATTCTATTGTTATTTAAACTGTCTCTTTATGTGCTAATCTGGAGTGGGATAAATTGATAGCACACTAACCATTGATACTTATGAGTTCTTGATCTGTAATGCAGTGGTGTCGTGAAGCTGCCAACTCCTTCACAATGCCATTTCCTGCCATGTCTTAACCTGAACAATACCATATTGTGTTAATGCTATTTGAAATTGTGTCACTTTATTCGGCAGTAAGAAATGTGATGAATTGTCAGCACTGATACTTATATGTGCAAAACCTGTAATCTGTGTGCTTGTTTATCTTTCAGAGTGAGGAGGATATAAGTATCAAACACGCGCAGTCTCATCAGCTTGCTCAGCTGCTTGCGCTGCAGCTCCCGAGCAGGGCTAACCTTTCTTGAACTCTATTGAAGTGATGTCGGTTTGGTATATTATTTTGTCGGCGTGTTTATTTGCACCTGTGGCGATCTTTGATGCCCAGTATGTGTAATCTGATGTCTGCTTGTGCTTTATTATCATAGTGGCGAACTTTGGTGCGAAGTGGATGTAATATGCTGTAATTTCTTTATTGTATAGTCTAGGTTTTTTCTTATTCACGATGCTGCAGTTATTTTACTGTATATATATCATGTCTTCACAGTAAACCGGCCAAACCGTAAAATAATGGTACATAATCAGGTCGTCATGCAAATCACTACATAATCGGTCTATTAACAGGCCTAAATGTAAACTGGCCCACTAGTAGATTTGGGCCTCTTATAGGCCGAGTAAACCGCCGACCCTATTTTCACAAGAAAACTCAATGGGATTTTAGGAGGCTAAAAAGTAGGTTGGGCCTGAAACATGCCGAACAGCTCACGGGCCGGCAGTAGGCCGAAATAGACCCCGGCCCATGATTGTGCCTATCACATCACGAGCCGTTAACAGGCCAAAATTTTCCCGGTCCTTGTTTGGCCCCATCAGATTATCGGCTATGAGCAGGTTGGATGCAAACCGGGCCGTAGATAGGCCCGACTATATGACGGGATTTTAACAGGCCGAAATAAATATAGGGTCGAAATGTTAAATAGGCCTTTAACAAGCCGAAACTAATATCAGGCCGAATTACTAAATGTGCCATTAGCAAGTGGGCCCAACAGATTAGCATCCAGTTGATGGTCCGAATCTGATATGGGCCATAATTTAGCCCAAACCCTCTAAAATGGCCGGATCTGATCTGGGCCATAATTTGGCCCAGAATGTGGTAGGATTTTAACGGGCCGGATCTCATATGGGCCTTTATTAGGTCCAAAACATGGCAGCATGTTAATGGACTGGATCAAATATGGGCCGGCATTTGGCCCAAAACATGGTAGCCTGTTAACGGGCCGGCCCATTAGTGTCCTCAATATCTTGTGGGCCTTTAGCTGGGCCGGCCTATTATGGTTGGCGAAATCTTGTGGGCCTTTAGCTACGCCGGCCCATTATGGTCGGCGAAATCTCGTGGGCCTTTAGTTGGGTCGGCCCATTTAATCTTTATGGGACACTCTTAGGCCGGTCCACATGTCAACATATCATAGGTGCATCTTGCACATTGGATGAGTGACACCTGTGCCGACGCGGAGCTGACACGTGATTCCATCGGCCAATGAGTATTTTACACATGGAAAATCGTCATTGGTCGTGGCTGTTAGCAGGTTATCGGATCCAAAACCGGACCCGATAGCTTAACGGCAACCCGTTACGGTGGATGCCGGGTGTCGGTCACCCTTGACGAAAGCACTTCCATGATGCGGCATTTATCATCACGAAAGTGAACACTTCTATGATGATAATTTTGATAATGTCATGGAACACTTCTACGACAACACATGTATGACTATCTTGATTCTGTCATAAAATCGTCAGGGATGTACATGCATGACAGAAAACGCAACCTACCGTGACAAATACGTATCATCACGGAAGTGTCTTTTTTGTAGTGTAAGCAGGACTTTTTGCCCCTGAAAGTCAAAGAACATCATTTGTCACTGCTTTTCAGACAACTTTCTGAATCCATTGGCACTCCTCTGGAAGGAAATCTAAGAGATTATAGTGAGTACAAACATTAGTCCGTTTGGTAAGGACAAACGTTGCATTCTGCACATGCTCTATGATCCGGGGAATCCCATTTGGTTGTAAATTCAAGAAAATAAGGCGACTATAAGCCTTATACTCCTTGTTTTTGCCATGTGGCATGCCATAACATACGTGTGTGACAGCCAATAATAGGAGGGCATTCCTGTCATTGGTCAATATATATATCTGGAAATAATATCTCCACTATGGAGGACACGAAATTTTGGGGCGGCGCGCCAGAACGCGTCATGAGAAAATGAAGTGCTTTCAAGGACTGCCATATGAAGGACCGCTGTTCACTAAAATGGTTATAACTTTGTCATTCGGAGTCCGTTTCGCACCCACAAGTAATCAAAATGCTTGCGACGAGCGTTGGAATCTAGAAAATACTTCCGGCTTGCGCAAGAGTCCCGGAGGACCCACAAATTCGGCCCCTAAGGAGGACCTTTTGCCCCTGAAAGTTGAAGAACATCATTTGCCACTTCTTTTCACACAAGTTTCTGAACCCATTAGCACTCCTTTGGATGGGAATCCAAGAGATTATGGTAAGTATAAACATTAGTCCACCTAGTAAGGACAAACATTGCATTCTTCACATGCTCTATGATTCGGGGAATCACATTTGGTTGTGAATTAAGGAAAAATAAGGCGACTATAAGACTTATTCTCCTTGTTTTTGCGGGGTGACAAGCAATAACGTACGTGTGTGACAGCCAATAATAGGAGGGCTTTCCTGGCATCTGTCAATATATATGTGGAAACAATATCTCCACTATGGAGGACACAAAAAATTTGGGCGCCGCGCCATAACGCATCACGAGAAAATGAAGTTTTTTCAAGTACTGCCATATGAAGGACCGGTGTTCAAGTAAAAGGTCATAACTTTGTCATTCGGAGTCCGTTTTGGACCCACAATTACTCAAAATTCTTGCGACGAGCAAGGTAATCTAGAAAATACTTCCGGCTTGCGTAGGAGGCCTAAAGGACCCACAAATTCAGCCCTAAGCATGACTTTTTTCCCATGAAAGTCAAAGAACATCATTTGCTACTGCTTTTCAAACAAGTTTCTGAACCCATTGGCACTCCTTTGGAAGGAAATCCGAGAGATTATGGTGAGTATGAACATTTGTCCACCAGGTAAGCACAAATGTTGCATTCTACACATGCTCTATGATCCAGAAATCCCATTTGGTTGTAAATTCAAGAAAATAAGGCGACTATAAGCCTTATTCTCCTTGTTTTTGACATGTGGCATGCCATAACGTACGTGTGTGACAGCCAATAATAGGAGGGCATTCCTGTCATTGGTTAATATTTATGTGGAAACAATATCTCCACTATGGAGGACACAAGATTTTGGGGTGGCGCACTAGAACGCATCGCGAGAAAATGGATTTCTTTAAAGGACTGCCATATGAAGGACCCGTGTTCACTAAAACGGTCAAAACTTTGTCATTCGGAGTCCATTTTGGACCCAATAGTATTCAAAATGCACGTGACAAGCGTGGGAATCTAGAAAATACTTTTGCTTGCACAGAAGGCCCGGAGGAGCCCCAAATTCGGCCACTAAGCAGGACTTTTAGCCCCTCAAAGTCAAAGATCATCATTTGACGCTGCTTTTTAGATAAGTTTCTGAACCCATTGGCATTCCTTTGGAAGGAAATCCGAGAGATTATGATGAGTATAAACATTAGTCCGCCTGGTAAGGACAAACGTTGGATTTTGCACATGCTCTATTATCCGGGGAATCCCATTTGGTTGTAAATTAAGGAAAAATAAGGCAACTATAAGACTTATTCTCCTTGTTCTGTCCGTGTGGCATGCCGTAACTTACGTGTGTGACAGCCAATAATAGGAGGGCATTCCCAGCATCGGTCAATATATATCTGGAAACTATATCGCCACTATAGAGGACACGAAATTTTTGGACGGCGCGCCAAAACTCGTCACGAGAAAAAGATGGTCTTTCAAGGACTGCCATATGAAGGACCGGTGTTCACTAAAATGGTCATAACTTTGTCAGCCGGAGTCCGTTTCGGACCCACAAGTACTCAAAATGCTCGCTACGAGCGTGGGAATCTAGAAAAACTTCTGGCTTGCGCAGGAGGCCCGATGGAGCCTCAAATTCGGCCCCTATGCAAGACTTCTTTCCCCTGAAAGTCAAAGAACATCATTTGCCGCTACCTTTGGAAGGAAATCTAAGAGATTATGGTGAGTATAAACATTAGTCCACCTGGTAAGGACAAATGTTGCAGTCTCCACATACTCTATGATCCAGGGAATCCCATTTGGTTGTAATTTCAAGAAAAATAAGGCTACTATAAGCCTTATACTCCATGTTTTTGCCGTGTGGCATGTCGTAATGTACGTGTGCGACAACCAATAATAGGAAAGCATTCCTGGCATCGGTCAATATATATGTGGAAACAATATCTCCACTATGGAGGATACACAATTTTTGGGTGGCGCACCGGAACGCGTCATGAGAAAATGTATTTCTTTCAAGGACTGCCATGTGAAGGACCGGTGTTCACTAAAACGGTCATAACTTTGTCATTCAGTGTCCGTTTTGGAACCACAAGTAATCAAAATGCTCTCGACGAGCGTAGCAATCTTGAAAATACTTCTGGCTTGCGTAGGAGTCCCGGAGGACCCTGAAATTCGGTCCCTAAGGAGGACCTTCTGCCCCTGAAATTCCAAGAACATCATTTGCCACTGCTTTTCACACAAGTTTCTGAACCCATTGACACTCCTTTGGTCGGAAATCCGAGAGATTATGGTGAGTATAAACATTAGTCCACCTGGTAAGGACAAACGTTGCATTCTGCACATGCTCTATTATCCAGGGAATCTCATTTGATTGTAAATTAAGGAAAAATAAGGTGACTATAAGACTTTTTCTCCTTGTTTTGTCCATGTGGCATACCGTAATGTATGTGTGTGACAACCATTAATAGGAGGGCATTACCAGTATCGGTCAGTATATATATATATATGTGGAAACAATGTCTCCACTATGGAGGACACAAAATTTTTGGGCGTCGCGCCATAACTTGTCACGAGAAAATGAAGTCTTCCAACGACTGCCATATGAAGGACCTGTGTTCAAGTAAACGGTAATAACTTTGTCATTCGGAGACTGTTTGGGGCCCACAATTTCTCAAAATTCATGCGACGACTGTGGGAATCTAGAAATACTTCCGGCTTGTGTAGGAGGCTTAAAGGACTCTCAAATTTGGCACCAAAGCAGTACTGTTTGCCCCTAAAAGTCAATGAACATCATTTGCCGCCGATTTTCAAACAAGTTTCTGAACCCATTGGCACTCCTTCGGAAGGATATCCGAGAGATTACGGTGAGTATGAGCATTTGTCCGCCTGGTAAGGACGAACGTTGCATTCTAGACATGCTCTATGATCCGGAAATCCCATTTGGTTGTAAATTCAAGAAAATAAGGCGACTATAAGCCTTATTCTCCTTGTTTTTGCCGTGTGGCATGCCGTAATGTACGTGTGTGACAGCCAATAATAGAAGGGCATTCCTTGCATCGGTCAGTATATATGTGGAAACAATATCTCCAGTATGGAGGACGCAAAATTTTGGGGCGGCGCGCTAGAACGCGTCAAGAGAAAATGAAGTTCTTTCAAGGACAGCCTTATGAAGGACCGGTGTTCAGTAAAATGGTCATAACTTGTCATTCGGAGTCCGTTTTGGACCCAATAGTATTCAAAATGCTCGTGACAAGCGTGGGAATCTAGAAAATACTTTCGGCTTGCACAGAAAGCCCAGAGGACCCTCAAATTCGGCCCCTAAGCAGGAATTTTTCCCCTGAAAGTCAAAGAACATCATTTGCCGCTACGTTTTCAAACAAGTTTATGAACCCATTGGCACTCCTTTGGAAGGAAATCTGTTAGATTATGGTGAGTACAAACATTAGTCCGCCTGGTATGGACAAACGTTGCATTCTCCACATGCTCTATGATCCGGGGAATCCCATTTGGTTGCAAATTCAAGAAAATAAGGCGACTCTAAGCCTTATACTCCTTGTTTTTGCCATGTGGCATGCCATAACGTGCGTGTGTGACAGCCAATAATTGGAAGGAATTCCTGGTGTCGGTCAATATATATGTGGAAACAATATCTCCACTATGGAGGACACACAATTTTGGGGCGGCGTGCCAGAACGCGTCACGAGAAAATGAAGTTCTTTCAAGCACTGCCATATGAAGGATCAGTGTTCACTAAAACGGTCATAACTTTGTCATTTGGAGTCCATTTTGACCCACAATTACTCATAATCCTCGTGACGAGCGTGGGAATCTTGAAAATACTTCTAGCTTGCACAGGAGGCACGGAGAACCCTCAAATTTGTCCCCTAAGCAGGACTTTTTCCCTTGAAAGTCAAAGAACATCATTTGTCGCTGCTTTTTCAGACAACTTTCTAAACCCATTAGCACTCCTTTTGAAGTACTTTCAAGGACTTCCATATGAAGGACCGATGTTCACTAAAACTATCATAATTTTGTCATTCAGTGTCTGTTTCAGACCTACAAGTACTAAAAAATGCTTGCGATGAGTTTGGGAATCTAGAAAATACTTCCTTCTTGTGCAGGAGGCTCGGAGGACGCTCAAATTCGGCCCATAAGCAGGAATTTTTGCCCCTGAATGTTAGAGTACATTATTTTAGCCCCCAGATTAGGGCTAAAAGTTTTTCTGAACCGGCACCTGATCATCCTTATGTCCTTGTCATTTCCTTCTTCTGGGAAGTCTGGGTCAATAGGCTAGCCTCATAATCAATTTGCTGACATTGGTTTCTCACAAAAAAATATTGTGAAGAATAATTCGTTTGAGTCTGCCTTCAGTGCTCTAATTTGACAAAAATATTGGTCTTGAAATATTCAACTGATATTCAGCCGGCTTGAAGATGTAGTCCATGCCGGTTTATCACTGATAAAATTGTCGGTCTGTCAATATTGATGGCACCGGGTCATAATTGTTGCTAACATAAATCTTGAAAGCGTACCTTCCTTATATGCATATCACTTGTAGCCCCCAAGTCTTAAGAAGGGAGCGTAGTAACAGCTCAAGACTTGCTTCAATATAAATGTTGCAACCTTGAAGAAATCCAGGTTGTTCATCTCAATCACTAGTCAAAACTGAATATTCCACATATGTAGCCCCCAAGTGCTGGGTTGTCATGCTTGCAGCAACCTGGGACTTTTAATTGCCTTATGTTCATAAAAAATTCAACCAGTGCAGCCCCCAAGGGCCGATGATGTAGCCTCCATCGTAGGGCTCGAACCCAAGACCACAAGGTTAAGAGCCTTGTGCTTTACCAACTGAGCAGTGGACCTTTCAATATAATGGATTAAGGCTTGTGTACTTGGAATTTTTGACAGGAGTAATTAGTAGCCTCCAAGGGCCGGCTCATCACTATGTGATGGGTAGGGTCTTCAATAAGGCGAGTTAAGAATGACCTTGCATTAGCCCCCGAGTGCCATGGTGCATGCTGGCAGTGACATGGGACTTGCCTATTTGATATAATCTCAACTTGAATAATGTAGCCCCAAACTGTCGTGTTGTAAGCCTGCAGCAACTCGGGACTATTCCTTCCATTGCAAAATAAATCATATCCATTGATAAAGAAATAATAGCCATTGCACTGAAGCGAATTTGAAAACCTCAATCATTTAATATCATCATGGAAATCTAGCCAATTTTGGCTATTAAAGATTTGAATACCTTATTGGTTGACAAGTAAATCCGGAGTTTAAATACTCGGCGGCTCTTGGCCGATGGCTACTTAATACGCGTCCATTGTAAACCGGGATTTTTGTAACCCGGTGGCTTATAGCCTTTAACAATCAAGAACTGATAACATCAATTTTGGATGATGGGCTTGAACTTAATCATTTATGTAAGCCATAGCTCTACTTGTTCTACACAAAGTTTAAACAACATATGCCCTGGCGATTATCATCAAAAGCCAGGGCGGGTAACAACCAAATATAGTCTTATGCAATTATGGAAAAGACTAGAATTAAGGCCATTCAAGTCTAAACATACTGGCGACTTAAAGTCAAAAGCCAGGGCGGGTTATCAAACCTCGCATATTCATATAACCAGGAAAACATACATGTAGGATTGATTTATACTGCTGGCTTACATCGCCATGTCCAGTGAGGGTAACAATCTAATGATTTATAAGTGCATGATTCCAATGGCGCAATCCAAAATATACTGGCGACTTAACGTCCAAAAACAGGGCGGGTTATCAAACCTCACATATTCCAACAATTTAAAAACATACCTATAGATTAATACCATCGTGATGCCTTGATAATTATAATCCAGAACCAATATCAACCCGGAGTTATGAAAGATCATCATTTTGATTGCTCATGGCAAAATATCCTGGCGACTTAACATCTGCTATCAGGGCGGGTTATCAAACCCAAAGATGCTCAAAGATGAGTCAAATAATCAAGGCTACATGGCCTGTGAAATCAGTTCATACTATCGGTTTACAGTGCCATATGCAGTAAGGGTAACATCCCTAAGACTTAGAGTGTAGAGCTCCAAGCATATAATCAAATCGTACTGGTGACTTATCATCCAAGGCCAGGCCGGGTTATCTGCACTCCGGATATACTCAAACATGAGTTTATAAGAATCAAGGCTATATGCCCTGAATCAACTTTTAAACCATATAACAAAAAAGATATGAACTCAAGCATCGTTCAAAAACAAATAACAAAAAATCAAGGCTTTCATAGGCGGCCTGGCCTCAACATGAAGTGCTTTTCACGGGCTGCACAGCCACTAAGTTAATTCTTCATTCAAACCTATAAGACGGGCCTCACATGACCAACCGCCGTTTTAACTTTGACAAATTCAGGGTCTTAATAAGATTGACTGTCAAGAGTTCGGTGGGTCAATCCAGGATTACCTGGGCGGAGTGGTAGACGTACAAGGCAGGGTCAACTGAATTTTTTTGGTGTGTACACCTGGCGTTTCAAGCCAATCAAAAGAGTTATCAAAGCTATGTTCAATGAACAAGGAGCCTCCAAGTGATATATATTAAGCCGTCAAGGTAAGGTACCTATGTTTGAGTTGTGCTCTGCAACAAACTCTCTTTGGTCCCTTTAACCCGGGCAGCAAGCTCCCAAGTGGATTGTAGCAATGGCGTTCAAGCCGGATCAATAGGGTAGTCACAGCTATGCTCAACGAGAAGGAAGCCCCAAGTATTTTGTAATCAAGGCGTACAAGCCGGATCAAGAGGGTAATTATAGCTATGCTCAATGAGCAGGAAGCCCCCAAGTATTTTGTAATCAAGGCGTGCAAGCCGGATCATGAGGTTAGTCATAGCAATGCTCAACGAGCAGGAAGCCCCCAAGTGACCAATAATGTGATAAGCCCATAAGGCATGGTAGCCATGTTTGAACCGTGCATCATGGCAGCAAGTTCTCTTTGGCAACCTGTAATTTTTCCTGAGAACTCGAACTTGCGAGAGATGGACTCTTTTTTAACCGGAATTTTAAACCGGATATTCAGAGCTTCAAAGCTTTGCGAGAGACAGATTTCCCTTGAGCCGGATTTTAAACCAGAATCTTCATTTTGAGCCGGAAATGTTCTGACGGCGTTTAAATTTTCATCAATATAACAGTAACCTCCGGGACCGGGTTATCTTCCCTCCAATGACCCGGTGTTTTTTAATCTGCTGGAACTGGCAACACTTTGCTAGGTCATGTCATTGTAGTCCCCGAGTCTTAAGATGACTCGAGGAGTTGTCTTGAGATTCTTCATACTTGACCGTGATAGAAATCGGCATATAGTTCAATAGTGAACACTAAAATGTATTGAAACCGGAGGCAACGTGGCGAGTTGATGACCTCGCAATACTCGTTGCATACTCTCGATATGAGTTATTCAACAAACTCCGTGACATGACGGTCACCTCTGCAGTAGACAATTTGTCCTGCATATGGAAATATATAGACCAAAGATAATTGTTCTTTGACAAAAAACAATATGTGTTAACAAAACAGATTTAGATAGATATCACCTGATTTGCTCGGTTGACCGATGATCCGTGAGTAGCATCCGAAGATAACTTTTCAATATAGTCGCCAGATTTCATTTGATCCTTATATGTGTGCAAAAAACATTTGTGTCGATCCCCTTGAACATATAAGGGCCTTGCCAGATCGTGTATATAAAAACGGTTATGCACTTTTAGCTCCCTCCTTAGGCTGGAGTGATAAGCGTGGACCACAACGGCCGGTCACTTTACTCTTCCTCCAGGCACATGATGATGCGTGTGGTTGGGGATGACACCTTTCAGCCAATTGCTAGCTTTGTGACAGTAACTTCAAGACGTCTTGCTTTCCACATCCCATGAAGCTGTCTGGTGCGTCTCAAATCCTTTGCAAATACACCTTTAATCATTTCTCCATGAGCACTTTACAAATTAACAACAAGAATTGACATCCACACCAATCCCATCTGACCAGTTGGATGCAAGGAAGAAGCAATTATGTCCTCATTGAGAAAGTTTCTTGTTATCAGGAAGCGAGCTCTGACTGTTAATATCATCTCCATGACTTGTATTGTTGGCAATATCACCGTCAAGACAAACATTTTTAGTTTTATGTGTGCTTTTGACGCCCATTCTCCTCAGCATCAAATTCATTGTCAGTGATGCTACCTTCAGAATCATATTCGCCAGCCACTTCCATCATCAAACTACGGGTATCTTTGTTTGATTTCAAGCTGACGACATCTTCTTTGTAAACAAATATGTCTGCTACTTCTTCACGCTCGCCAGCATCATCAGAGGTAGGTCAGTCGGTGATGGCAGAGATGGCAAGGGTGCGACCGCGAACGAAGAAACGCGCAGCAAGGCGGACAGCGGGGACCTCGGGCGCAAAACATGCTAGAGCAGCGACTGAATCTGCAGCGGCTTGCTGGCAGTGGAATGAAAACATGTCGGCGGCTCGCAGATGACCGAGGAGGCAACTCGATGAGGTAGACCATGGTAGAGGACGGCGGTCAACTCGCCAGCAAGGCAAAGGCGAACCGCGGCAAAGACAGGCCATGGGGATGGCGGCTTAAAGGCTGAAGTGGAGTCGGTGCCGAGGCCAAGGTCGTTGAATCATGGGTAATCCGGCAGTAGCAGCGAAACCCACGGGGTAGTTGCAGAGGCACCTCGAGGCCGGGCGGCTCACGGACTTGAAGCCGGCCAACTGTAGAAGCGGCTCAGCACACCAGCGAGGGCGACTCGGAGGCCACAAGGGTTGTAGCGGCTCACAATCCGGCCACAACAGAGGCGGACTCGATCAGACGGCGACAGCGGCTCAAAGGCGGGAGCAAGGCCGTGACCTGGAGGCAGCGGCTCGATGAGGACGACTGCGGCAAGAGCGGCAGTGAGGCCGGCTCGCGACGGTGGAGGTGCCCCGGCAAGGCGGCTCATCAAGACGAGGCTGAAGAAGCGCAAGCCGCCAGGCGGGTCAACGGTGGTTCCCGCGTTGCTGTAGCCTAGACCAACTTGGCAACTTTTTCTACATTCTAGAATTAATCTCCTCGTAGCTTCTTGTAGCAATCAGAGTTGTCAAAGAAAAAACTAACTTGGCCTCTAATGATGTACTAATTCAAAACGTACTCTCCTTGTCTTCTAGTGGCGTACTAGTACTTGAAAACATCAGGTTGATGCTTAATGCGATGTAAACAATGCGCATGTCTGCATCTTTGATTTAATCAGAAGCAACAACTCGGCGACTCTGAAAGAAACACCTGCAACTTGATGGCTTCGGCGGACAAACATCTGCAACCGTCGTGAAGAATCCTAATGTTTTTTGGATGGCTTGAAAAACGCATGACTTGACGGCGGCGCACCAAAAAATAAATCTGCCTTCCGGGTCATGTGCGGCTGCACGTACGAAACCCTAACCACTCAAATTTAAACTTGCATCGATGACTCTTCTTCACTGAATGATCGCGAGCTCCTCGATCACTGGGAGAGATCCCTCCAAGAACTCAACACCACTGTGTGCGGGCCCCATGGTGGGCGCCAAATGTCGTGGATTTGTCAGGGCATATGTGCTAGTGTGAGGACTTGTCGTGAGGCCAACACAACTAGGTAGTAGCCCGAACGGGGTTGATCAGAATCGAGAGACGCGAGGCGGGTTAACACACAAGACAAGTAGGGTAAAGCAAGCACGGGAGCATGAGTAAGAAAATTCTCAAGCTCATTGAATGCCGTATCTTGGGAAGGTCCCCAAACAAAAGGCGCATTCTTCTTACTCAAAGCATGCAAAGGAAAAGCAATGGTGCTAAAATCCTTCACAAATCTACAGTAGAAACCGGCTAAACCAAGGAAACTACGCATTTGTTGCTATTTGGTTGGTTGGGGCGAAGTTTTAATAGCATTAGTCTTAGATTCATCTACATGAACACCCTTAGAAGATACAACGAAACCCAAGAAAACAAGCTTGTTAAGACCGAAAAGGCATTTGTCCATATTAGCAAAAAGTTGCTCTTTTCTAAGAGTTTGTAGCACGGTCCTAAGGTGGGTGACATGATCTTTGAGAGTTTTGCTAAACACAAGAATATCATCAAAGTAGACCACAACAAATACACCAATATAAGGTCGAAAAACAAAATGCATGAGTCGCATGAAAGTACCTGGTGTTTCGGATAAACCCATTGGCATAACAAGCCATTCATATAAGCCAAACTTGGTCTTAAATGCGCTAGATATGATGTAGATAATACTAAAGGTAGATTGTGAGAGGTGTTAGCTTTTGGTGCCTAGTCCTTGCACAAAAGGACATAGTGCATGACACTAGATGGGTTCTCACACACTTCTCTTATCTCAGTTTTCCTGGAAAATTGGACTAAGTTCTTCTTGTCGCTCATCATGAAGGCACTCATTTTGGGCTTGAGGCGCTCACTCTCTTTTTGGTGGTTCTCTCTCTCTCTCTCTATTCTCTCCATGATGGGTGGTTTGCTTGTCGGCAATCACTTGGCTTTGGGACATAGGGCGAAGTACGTACTCCTTTCCTTTTATCTTGAAGATATAGTGATTCATTCGGCCGTTCTGGATGACACCTCAAATCAAATTTCCATGGTCGCCCGAGAAGAAGGTGGCAAACGGTCATTGGAACGACATCACACTCCAAAGTGTCTTCGTAAGCTCCGATTTTTAAGGATACTTGCACTCTATGCTCGACTTGGATGGTGCCGAAATCGCTAAGCCATTGAACTTTGTAGGGATGTGGGTGCTTCATCTTGACCAATTGGAGCTTGGAGCATAGTTCTTCACTTGATAAGTTATGGCAACTCCCTCCATCGATGATGACCTTGACGGACCTTCCACTGATGCCGGCCTTGGTATGAAAGATATGACATCTTTGGTCTTCTTCTTGTTGATGTTGAAGAGTCAAGACCTTGGAGACAACGAGAGCGGTGCTTGAATCTTCGTCACAAAAGACTTGTTCTTCTTCATCTTCATTCACTTGCCGGCGCATTGCCACTTTCTCAAGTGCTTTCATTTCTCCTTGACTCATGGAGTCATATGTACCATCTACGTTGAGGATCATGGTGCACTTGTTTGTACACTAAAAGGACTTGTGGCCTCGGCCGCCGCATGTGAAGCATTTGAAGGAACTTATCTTGATGGTCTCATCTGTTGGGGTAGATGATGATGAAGCTCTTTGCTTGAAGTTGCTTGTTGTAGGAGGATGACTTGGAGTTGTCGAAGTTTTCTTGTACCTCGACTTGTCGGCATTGCTCGTAGATGATTGGTTGGGGTAGAAGGTGTTGGAGTCGTTGAAGCTTGGGTGTTGGATAAACCATGGGACTTGGATGAGAACTTGGCATAGTTGAAGTCATCTTGCACTTGACGTTCCGCTTTGGTAGCTTGATGCACTAGCTCGATGAGGTTCGAGTATGGTTGGAAGTCGGCGATCTTCTTGATAGGATGATTTATGGCACATTTCTTCAATGGACTAGTTTGATCACCATTTTATGTGACATTGGATCATATCATTGCAATCTCCATTTCCTTGTAATATTCTTCAACGCTCTTGGTTCGTTGCTTGAGGAGTTGGAGTTTCTTGAAGAGGTCATGGTTGTAGTAGGTTGGCACGAAGCGTGCTCTCATGACATCCTTCATTTGTGCCCAAGTGGTGATGGGTGGCTCACCTCTTTCCTCTCGACGCTCAATGACTTGTTCCCACCAAATGAGGGCGTAGTCTTGGAACTCAAGGGATGCCATCACGATCTTCTTTTCTTCCTCATAGTTGTGCAAGCGGAAGATTTTTTCGGCCCTCAATGCCCATGATAGGTACTCTTCGGGATCACTGCTTCTGGAAAACTTGGGCATGGTGAACTTTAGCTTGCCGTATCTTTGTTCTTCATTTTGTTGGGGTCGAGGATGATGACGTCCTTGACGAGGAGGATCATCTCTGTCAACTTGCTCTTGTCGTGGAGGATTTCCATTGTCTTCTTGCTCTTGTTGAACTTGAGGTTCTTGGCGAGGAGGTTGTGGAACTTGACGACGATGCACTCGAGCTTGATAGTTCCTCTCTTGAATTTCTTCGCAAAGTGCTTGTTGTTGCTCACGAACTTGTCGGTTGCGCGTGGCTATGGTCGACTTGAATCTCGAAGGGCTTGTTGTGCCTCAAATGCTTGAGCTTCTTGCAATTGTTGTTCTTGACATTGTGCCTCGGCATCTTGTGCATCTTGGTGTAGTCGAGCTCGCTCTTCCTCTTCGTGTTGGCATTGGCGTTGTTGTTCTCATGCTTGCGCATATGTGGCTTGGTTTTGACAGTGTCGATGCTCTTGAGAGTTGTTGTCGTGTAGAGGGTTGCAGTTTGCTTGACGATCTTGGCGCGCGGCATGTCGAAGAGTATTCGATGTCGGTGTACTTCTGCCAGAGATGGTGTAGTCGGAGTGTCGACTTGAGTGGCTCCGTCTTGATGAGGACGGAGTGGACGAAGAGCCCTTGAGTAACAAAGCACGAATCTCGTCCATTCTTGCGTAATTCTCTTGCTTGTGGTCGTCGATCTTGTTGTCGAAATAGTCTCTTGTATGTTGCTCGGAGAGTCGCAAGTCGGCGGGGAGGTTGTCGATGCGTTCACTCATTGCTTGTTGATCTTGATGCAAAGCATGTTGTGCACCAAAGAGGTGGCTCTTTGTGGCGTAGGAGGACATGTCATCGTCTTGCTCAATGAAGAGTGGGTTGGTAGAAGTACTTGGCCTATCCATCATTCCAAACAAATATGTGAGTGGGATAAAGAGAAGAATTTATACCAAATGTACCTTGACCGATGTTGAAGATGGATCAATGATCACTCCAATGTGGGACAAGGAAATAGCACAATTGGTACCAATGCTTGTTAGTTTCTCACACCTACACAAGTAAAAGCTTATGGTGGAGCTCAGTTAGGATGGTGGCACAAAAGTTGATGTAATTGTTAGTGAGCTTCAGTAATGTTGGAAAAGATTCGCAAGTTTGCAATGCAACAAGTAGACCAATAGCAAAATAAGGTACATGAAAACACACACGCAAAGAGATAAATGGGGTCGTGCAACCAAGGATGAGCCAAAATGTGGAATCCACGAAAATGCTCTTGTTGCACAACACTAGAGAGACGCTAGCACAATTGCACAATAGGCAGATACGAAAACTTGTGCACAACCTACTAAGCAAAAATGCAATGGCTTCTATCCCATGTATGCTATATGTATGGTATTCCGATGATATGATCCAAGATGATCTAGTATGACAATCTTAATGTAGTGTGATGCTATGGTTCTTGCTTAGAAGCTCTTTGCTTATCTATCTCTTTTGGTTAAAAGCTTGTTTGGCTCTTTCTATCTTGAGCTCTTTTCTCATGCAGTGTTTCACGAACCAAGATAGCAATTGTGTATGCGATGACAACTTTGTGACACAAAATATGATACCAAGATATGGACCAATGATATGATATGTATGCTATGGGAAGTATGATCACTAATGTGGATAAGTGATGTTTCCGGCAATACTCAAAGGCTAGTCTCGATGGGTAAGATATGCGAAATTGGGCTATGATGGCTATCAATGTAGTGAAAAGAATGATGTATCACGATACCAAGATGAGGTTACTGTTTGATGTTGGTTGTTTGTAAGCAAGAACGGATGATGGTGTCAAAATGGTGAAGTGGTCATTGTCGAGGACGCGTCCATGGTGAAGATGAGCGGCTGTGATGTCGATGTCGAACCGTACCTAAATAGCCGAAACACTATAGGACACGGAACCACAACTCAAATCCTCAATGCAAAATGTGACAAAATTGTCGGAGTTGGTAGTGGTAAGCGATGGTTGTGTATGTGGGAAATGGTGGTGCTATGCGGAAGTGGTGGTGGTATGTGGAAGTGGATGTGGGCACTGGAACAAAGTTTGGCGAAATTTGGACGGAAAAGGGGCGGTGGATGGAAGTAGTGCTGCCAGGGGCCGGATGTCCGGGCTTTGGATCCATGGACGAACTTGATGAACTCCGCATGGAAAGTGGCAAATCGGGCAAAATTCGGGGAATTTTGTGGATGGAAATTGGGGGAAAGATGGGGGAAAGCTAGATCTAGCTGCAATACATGAAATCCGTGGATCAAATCCAACAAAACTTGATCACACCAACAAATCACAAAAAATAATTGGGGGCTATTTTTGTGGGGAATTTTCGAATTTGGGACAAAATCAACAAAACTAGGCTAGAAAACACAACGCGGAGGCTCCGAAATCGTGATCAACGTGGCTCTAGATACCATGATGATGTAGGGTGGAACCCTAGATGCCGATCTTTCACGAAAGAAGCGGATCCCGTGAGGAACACGAAGAACACGAGGGAAAACACGAGGGGAAACATGAGAGAATCATTCTAACCAACAAGAATGATCACACATATGCTAGATCCAAGTACACATAGAGATCACACGATCCAAAGTCAAGGATGGACGATACAAGGGGTAACCGGTTCTTCTCCGTGAGGGGGTCTTGATGGGGGTCTTCTCTATGAAGGAGGTCTTGAATCCAACGTGGATCTTCTCCGAAGAGGGGCCGCGGTCTCTCTCAAGGAGTAGATCCGTATCGATGAGCAAAGCTCTATCTCAAGTATGAGCTAAACCAATGCTAACCCTCGAAAGATGGAGGAGAAGGAGTATATATAGTCTAGGAGGGGGAAGGGGTACATGGGCCTCGGTCCTTTACTGTGCGTAGACAGACGGGGCCGGATATCCGGGTGTCGGGCCGGATGTCCGGCGGCTCAGGATGGGCCAGATGTCTGGGCTGGGTGTCCGGATGTCTGGGCTGGCTGGGTCGGCCTCGGTGCTCTCTGGATAAAGGGTGCCGGATTTCCGGTCTTCTAGCTGGATGTCCGGGCTGGAGCCGGATGTTCGGGGCCTATAGGTTCTTAGCGGCTAGGTTGCGGCTGTAGTGGATGTCTCCAGCAGCCGGATGTCCAGGGCTGAGGCCGGATGTCCGAGTCCTGGAGCTGCCTTCTTCTCCTTTCAGTGTTCCTCTTCATCCTTGAACGTGGCGGCTTGTCCGTCTTCACATGCATCTTCGGGAGGGTCCTCTTGGTACCTAATCATGCACAACATCTCGGACTTAGGTAGTAGGCTTGTCTCGAGTGGATCATATGAGATATCACTAAGGAAGGAAGTCACCTCGGTCTCGAGAGCTCTAGCTCTAGCTCGTGTCATAGGACCTCTTGGCACTTCGTGAGACGATGGTAGGTCCATGGGGATGACCTTCGGATGCTCCGCATCATTGGAGGGGCGGGTTACGTGTGGAGTCCTACCAGGATTAGGACTAGTTTATCTTCTAATACAAACCGGATACACGTTTGGGTCTTTGATTCCTTGTAAGGGAAATATTCCTCACGCCTTTCCTCTTAAGCCGGCCCACCATCACATGAACTAGCCTACTGAGCATTGGGCCTTGTCGTCCATCTAACCCACCCGCTGGGTCACCAATGAGTTGCAATATTCAGGTGGGTTGCCCGTAAACCGCCAGGTCTGGGCGGGTCGTTAGTGAGTCACCAAGCTCCAGCCGAGTCATACATCCGGCAGGTTACACCGCGCGGTATATCCCCGACACACGTTGTAACATACGTGTGTGACAGCCAATAATAGGAGGGCATTACAGGCATCGGTCAATATATATGTGGAAACAATATCTCCACTATGGAGGACAAAAAATTTGCGGTGACGTGCTAGAATGCATCACGAGAAACTAAAGTTCTTTCCAGGACAGCCATATGAAGGACCCGTGTTCACTAAAACGGTCATTACTTTGTCATCCGGAGTCCCATTCGGACCCACAAGTTGATGATGACATCAATACCATTGTTACACCCACAGGCCTTGCTGCTATACATACTGGACCAATTACCAGAGCTCACGCACGCCAATTAAATTATTAGGTACTTTCGTTTCTTGGTAACGAATGTAATGTTCATGAGAATATGATGCTGCCTAAGTTGGATACTTTTGTTTTGCTTACAAATGAAGGGCCTGACATGGATAAGAGGGATGAACACTGGAGCAAGATCAAACATGAAGATGATGGCATGCGCAAGGGGAACAAGAACGGAGTTACAAGTGATGATTTCAGGACTTTGAAGCCACCATAAGGAGTGCATGAAGCCTTGTACGAAATATACAGGATGCCACTTCATAAATTTCGTCCAGAGGCTATTATAGGTGCCGCGTCACCTTATTATTGGGCCAGGCCCATGTAATTTAGAAATACTTAAGTATAGGCTGTTTTTAGAGTCCGTATGTGTGGGGAAACAAGAGTTAGGGTTGGTTTTGGACCCCTCCTCCAAGGGCCACGAAATTCCCCATCTTCCTCCATATATCCAGCCCTTAGGGCGTTGTTTAGACGGTGGGTGTTGTTTAGATTAAAAGTCCACCATAGCTGCAACTTCTCTACTTCGTTTTTGTTCAACGACTAGACAAAGATGTCACAAAACCCCACCTTCATCAATAAAGCTTTCACCTTATATTCGCATCCAGATTTCAATCTTAGTTTCTTGCCTGTTCTTCATTTGCTTGCAGGAAATTGACCTTCGTGGTCAGGTAGATCGTGCTCTGGCGTGGTCAATAACCTCTCGGAGTTAGTTTAGCGATTGCTAAGGTGCGACATCTTCACACGTTCGTAGTCGGATCTTCAAAGTCTACTCCTCCAAAACGATAATCACCATCTCATCAAAAGACGGGACACCTTTACCTCTGTCAAGTGGTATCAGATATCCAGGTTGCTCGGTGAGATTTTATAGTTTTTCATAGTTTAGGTCGAGTCTGTTCTTCATACCTATAGTCCACGAAAAACCAAAAAAAAATTTAGGGTTAGTTCATCATATCCGAACCAATCTGAGCCTTTGCATAGTCTTTTTAGAGTTTTGCTTTGTTGAATTTGCGGTTGCATCGTCTTGTAGAGTTGCTGGTCTTAGCATCTAGTCCCTTACAGTTTCGAGTTCTGTTCATAGCTTGTCACGCCGCTGCCGCACCATCGTCGTCATCATTGCCATATACCACCACCCCAACATATACATCGCCGCTAATCTGAGTCCACATATACCATCGCCATATACAACCACCAATCCTAGACCACATATACCATCACCATATACCACCACCAATCTGAGTCCAGATATACCATCACCGTATACAAAACCTAGTCCGAGTTCCACTAGATTCATCTCCGCCACCAGTCCGAGTCCAGTATTTGTTGCTTTGTTTTTGTTTTCCAGATCACGCCATACTCCGAGTCATGACAGAGTAGGATACCCAAACTTCCGTGTTACACGCAGTAGAAAAATAGTTCCAGTTTCAAAAAATATATTCTGGCTAGGCAGTTTTTAGATCATTGGTAGACTTTTTCAAAAAAAAATTGTTGCGGAGCAAAAAAGAGAGGAAAAAATGTGAAAAAAGTGAAAAAAGGAAAAAATCAGAGAGTGCTCCTCCCTTGTTTACGTGTCACGCCGTGATTTTGTTCGTGTTCTAGGCTCGTGTCTCTAGTACGGTCTAGCCTAGGACCAGCACAGTACCATCGTTGAGCGTTTATTCAACCTTCCATCTCTGAATTGATTATTGCTGACATTTTTTCTACCATATCATATGCCTTCACAGCTCCACATACATCTACATTGTGCGTTTCACACCACCTGGCAATCGCTCTATCCAATCTTTGAGAGTTTTGACTACAACGGTTACCGATCACCTCCTGCTGCTGGGTAAGAACTGGTAAGAATTTGAGATTGGCTTGCCAGATTTGTGATACACCACCACCACTTCCTAGTAGTCCATAGGATCATATTCTTGTGTGTTTCTATTGCTGCTAACCATGGAAGGATCACAAGCCGATGAGACTTATTGGGATAACATGACGAACAAAAAGCTACATGATAAATTTCAGCAAATGATGAGTGGACTGCTGCAAGATATGCTAAACAGATTTGAAGAGGCCATGAAGAAGATAGAGGGAATTGAGAATACATTCGAAACAATGCTCGATAACATGTTTAATAAATTGCTCGTGCGTCTTCCACAACCATCGCCGGCTGCACCTATTGCACCTCTACAACAACAACAACAACATCGCCTTCCAAATCAAGTGGGACGAGCACTGCATGTTCTCATTGAGCCTGGTCAAACTTCTGGTGCCGCTGCACCAATTGTTGATGCTTCTGTGGCTCCTACTGCTACCGCTGGGGAGGACGATTATGCGGGTGATTACGAGAATGAGGTTCATCAAAATCAGAACTACGTGCAACCACCAGCACCAGGTCATCCACATGCAAATAATCGCAATGGTAGGGCTGCATTACCAGCTCAGGTACGAGATCATAACCACCTTCCTAAACTGAAATTGAATATTCCACCATTTGAGGGTAGATATGTTCCTAATATATCTTACTTGGGAGTTAGAAACTGAACACCATTTTACATGTTTACAATATCCCGAGGAGAGACGTGTTGCTGCTGTTTGTGCTTTCACTAGTTTTGCATGTGTATGGTGGTCTGAACATTGTAGATTATATCCTATTCCAGCCACTTGGTCTGCTTTGAAAACTGCTATGTGTACTCGTTGGGTTCCACCATATTATCAATGTGAATTAATCAAAAATTGCAGCGCTTAAGACAAGGAAAAAAATCTGTAGAAGAATATTATCAGGAATTACAAATTGGCATGATTAGATGTGGTATTGTTGAGGAGAATGAAGCCATGCTTGCATCTTTTATGGGTGGATTAAATAGAGAGATTCAGACCATTCTAGAGTATATGGAGTATAATAATATCACTCAGGCATTGGCGCGGACTAACTTTTCTGCAGTTCGACCTTCATCATGGACACCGGGTGCATCCTCTACTTCCACACATTCTACTACACCGACACCTCCATCAGTTGTTACCTCCAGCCGTGATACAAGGAAGCAGGCACAACCACCATTATCTACCAAGAGCACACCTATCGGGCCTGCATAGAGTTCTTCTTCTTCCATGGCATCAACAGGGCACACAAGTGATATTATTTGTCGTCGTTGTAAGGGAAGAGGACATTTTTCGAGAGAATGCAAATCTCAGCGTGTGATGATTGCTACTGATGATGGTGGGTATGAGTCCACTAATGAGCATGATGAGGAGACTTTGGGTCTTATTACACGTGAAGAACACGGTGGAGATGATTCTGGACATGAGACGCAATACATGGATCCTGAAGATGCTGACAGGTATGAATGTTTAGTTGCTCAACGTGTTTTGAGTGTGCAAGTCACACAAGCTGAGCAAAATCAGAGGCATAATTTGTTCCATACAAAGGGAGTTGTGAAGGAACGTTCTGTTCGCGTGATCATAGATGGAGGGAGCTGCAACAACTTGTCTAGCATGGATATGGTGGAGAAGCTATCTCTCACCACAAGACCACATCCACATCCTTACTACATCCAATGGTTCAACAACAGCGACAAGGTTAAGGTAACACGTATTATTCGTGTGCATTTTAGTATCTCTACATATGCTGATTATATTGATTGTGATGTGGTACCTATGCAAGCATGTTCCTTATTACTTGGTAGACCAAGGCAATTTAATAAAAATTCTGTACATCATGGTAGAAACAATCAGTATACTCTTGTTCATAAGGATAAAAATATTACTTTGCTTCCTATGACTCCTGATTCCATTTTGAAAGATGACATTAATAGAGCTAATAAAGCAAAACAAGAGAAAAATAAGATTGAAAATCAGATTGTGGCAAAAGAATTTGAGCAACGAATGAAGCCTAATAATAAACCATCTTGTGTTGTTTTCTGAAATTAAATTGAAAAGTGCATGTTTACTTGCCACCAAATCTGATATTAATGAGCTAGATTTTAGCAAATCTGTTTGCTATGCTTTTGTGTTCAAAGAGGAATTATTTTCATCCGAGGACGTGCCTTCCTCTTTGCCCCCTGCTGTCACTAACATTTTGCATGAGTTCGCTGACGTCTTCCCACAAGACGTGCCACTGGGATTACCACCTATTCGAGGGATTGAGCATCAAATTGACTTAATTCCCGGTGCATCGCTACCCAACCGTGCACCATACCGTACCAATCCAGAGGAGACGAAGGAGATTATGCGTCAAGTACAGGAGCTACTCGACAAAGGTTATATACGCGAATCTCTTAGTCCTTGTGCTGTTCCTATTATACTAGTGCCTAAAAGGGATGGTACGCCATGTATGTGTGTTGACTGTACAGGCATTAATAATATTACCATTTGTTATCGTCATCCTATTCCTAGGCTAGATGATATGCTTGATGAATTGAGTGGCTCTACAATATTCTTCAAAGTTGATTTGCGCAGTGGATACCATCAAATTCGTATGAAATTGGGAGATGAATGGAAAACAGCATTTAAAACTAAGTTTGGTTTATATGAGTGGTTAGTCATGCCTTTTGGGTTAACTAATGCACCTAGTACTTTCATGAGACTAATGAACGAAGTTTTACGTGCTTTCATTGGATGATTTGTGGTAGTCTATTTCGACGATATACTGATTTATAGCAAATCTTTGGAAGAACATTTGGAACATTTACGTGCTGTTTTTATTGCTCTACGTGATGCATGTTTGTTTGGTAACCTTTGGAAGTGCACCTTTTGCACCGACCGAGTATCTTTTATTGGCTATGTTGTTACTCCACAGGGAATTGAAGTTGATAAAGCCAAGATTGAAGCTATTGAGAGTTGGTCGCAGCCTAAAACGGTCACACAAGTGAGGAGTTTTCTTGGACTCATTGGTTTCTATAGGCGTTTTGTGAGAGATTTTAGCACCACTGCTACACCTCTCAATGAGCTTACAAACAAGGATGTGCCTTTTGTTTGGGGTACCGCATAGGAAGAAGCCTTCACGGTATTGAAAGATAAGCTGACACATGCTCCTTTACTCCAACTTCCTCATTTTAATAAGACTTTTGAGCTTGAATGTGATGCTAGTGGAATTGGATTAGGAGGTGTGTTATTACAAGATGGCAAACTTGTTGCATATTTTTCTAAAAAATTGAGTGGGCCTAGTCTGAACTATTCTACTTATGATAAAGAATTATATGCTCTTGTTCGGACCTTGGAAACATGGCAACATTATTTATAGCCCAAAGAATTTGTTATACATTCTGATCATGAATCCTTGAAACATATTAAAAGTCAAGCTAAACTGAATCGTAGACATGCTAAATGGGTTGAATTCATTGAGACTTACCCTTATGTCATTAAACACAAGAAGCGTAAAGAAAATGTTAATGTTGATGCATTGTCTCATCGCTATACTATGCTTTCATAGCTTGACTTCAAAATATTTGGTTTGGAGACCATCAAAGATCAATATGTGCATGATGCTGATTTTAAAGATGTAATGCAGAATTGTAAAGAAGGAAGAACATGGAACAAGTTCGTCGTTAATGATGGATTTGTGTTCCGTGCTAACAAGCTATGCATTCTAGCTAGGTCCATTCATCTTTTGTTGTTGAAGGAGGCGCATGGAGGAGGATTAATGCGACACTTTGGCGTAAAGAAGACGAAGGACGTATTTTCTACACATTTCTTCTGGCCAAAGACAAGACGGGATGTTGAGCGTTTTGTTGCTCACTGCACTACATGTCAAAAAGCTAAGTCACGACTCAATCCTCATGGTTTATATATGCAATTGCCTGTACTTAGTGTTCCTTTGGAGGATATATCTATGGACTTTGTTTTAGGTTTACCTTGAACAAAGAAGGGGAGGGATAGCATATTTGTTGTCATGAATAGATTCTCGAAAATGGCATACTTTATACCATGTAATAAAAGCGATGATGTTGTTAATGTTGCTGATTTGTTCTTTCGTGAAATTGTTCGCTTGCATGGTGTGAGAAATACTATTGTTTCTGATCGTGATACTTAATTTCTTAGCCACTTTTGGAGATGTTTATGGGCTAAGTTGGGGACTAAACTACTTTTTAGTACTACTTGTCACCCCCAAACTGATGGTCAAACTGAAGTAATCAATAGAACATTGTCTACTATGCTTAGGGCTGTTTTGAAGAATAATAAGAAAATGTAGGAAGAATGCTTGCCTCATATTGAATTTGCTTATAGTCGTTCGTTGCATTCTACTACTAAGATGTGCCCTTTTGAAATTGTGTATGGTTTCCTACCTCGTGAACCCTCTGATTTGTTGCCTCTTCCATCTTCGGAGAAGGTTAATTTTGATGCTAAACAATGTGCTGAATTGATCTTAAAAATGCATGAGTTAACTAAGGAAAACATTGAGCGTATGAATGCTAAATAGAAACTTGTTGGAGATAAGGGTAGAAAACATGTTGTGTTTGCACCTAGAGATCTTGTTTGGTTACATTTGCATAAGGACAGATTTGCTGATTTACGTAAATCAAAGCTAATGCCACGTGCTAATGGTCCTTTTAAGGTGTTAGAGAAAATGAATGATAATGCATATATACTTGAGTTGCCTGCAGATTTTGGGGTTAGTCCCACTTTTAACATTGCAAATTTGAAGCCTTATTTGGTTGAGTAAGATGAGCTTTCGTCAAGGACGACTTCATTTCAGCAAGGAGAGGATTATGACAACATCAATACCATTGAAACACCCACAGCCCCTGCTGCTATACATACTGAACCAATTACTAGAGCTCGCGCATGCCAATTAAATTATCAGGTACTTCCGTTTCTTGGTAATGAATCTAATGTTCATGAGAATATGATGCTGCCTAAGTTGGTTACATTTGTTTTGCTTACAAATGAAGGGCTTGGCATGGATAAGAGGGATGAACACTCAAGCAAGACCAAACATGAAGATGATGGCATGTGCAAGGGGAACAAGAACGGAGTTACAAGTGATGATTTCAGGACTTTGAAGCCATCATAAGGAGTGCATGAAGCCTTGGACGAAATATACAAGATGCAACTTCATAAATTTTGTCCAGAGGCTATTATAGGTGCTGTGTCACCTTATTATTGGGCCAGGCCCATGTTATTTCGAAATACTTAAGTATAGGCTGTTTTTAGAGTCCGTATGTGTGGGGAAACAAGAGTTAGGATTTTTTTCGGACCCCTCCTCCAAGGGCCACGAAATTCCCCCCTCTTCCTCCATATATAAATCCCTTAGGGCGTCGTTTAGATTGTGGGTTTTGTTTAGATTAAAAGTTCGCCATAGATGGAACTTTGCGTACTTCATTTGTGTTCAATGACCAAACAAAGATGTCACATAACCCCACCTTCATCACTAAAGCTTGCATCTTATATTCACAATATCCAGATTGCAATATTAGTTTCTTGCTTGTTCTTCGTTTGCCTGCAGGAAATAGACCTTCAAGGTCAGGTTGATCATGCTCCGGCGTGGTCAATAACCTCTCGGAGTTGGTTTAGCGATTGATAAGGCGCGACATCTTTGCATGTTCGTAGTTGGATCGTCAAAGTCTACTCCTCCGAAATGATAATCACCATCTCATCAAAAGACAGGACCCTTTGCCTCTATCACAAGTACTCAAAATACTCGCGACGACCGTGGGAATCTAGAAAATACTTCCGGCTTGTGCAGGAGGCCCGAAGGACCCTCAAATTCGGGCCCTATGCAGGAAGTTTTTCCCCTGAAAGTAAAAGAACATCATTTGCTGCTGCCTTTTCAAACAAGTTTCTGAACACATTGGAACTCCTTTGGAAGGAAATCCGAGATAAATGGGAGTAAATGCATTAGTATGCCTGGTAAGGTGAAAAGTGGCATTCTACACATGCTCTATGATCCGGGTAATCCATTTGGTTGTAAATTCAAGAAAATAAGGCGACTATAAGCCTTATTCTCCTTGTTTTTGTCGTGTGGCATGCCGTAACGTACGTGTGTGACAGTGAATAATAGGAGGGCATTTGTGGCATCGGTCGATATATATGTGGAAACAATATCTCCACTATGGCGGACACAAAATTTGGGGCGGCGCCAGAACGCGTCACGAGAAATGAAGTTCTTTCCAGCACTGCCATATGAAGGACCGGTGTTCACTAAAACGGTCATAACTTTGTCATTCAGAGTCCGTTTTGGACTTACAAGTACTCAAAATGCTTGCAACGAGTTTGCGAATCTTCAAAATACTTCTGGCTTGCACAGGAGGCCCGGAGGACCCTCTAGTTCAGCCCCTAAGCTGGACTTTTTGCCCCTAAAAGTCAGAGAACATCATTTGCCACTTCTTTTCAAACAAGTTTCTGAACCCATTGGCACTCCTTTGGAAGGAAATCCGAGAGATTATGGTGAGTATAAACATCAGTCCGCCTGGTAAGGACAAACGTTGCATTCCGCACATGCTCTATGATCCGAGGAATATCATTTGGTTGTAAATTCAAGAAAATAAGGAGACTATAAGCCATATTCTCCTTGTTTTTGCCGTGTGGCATGCCGTAACGTATGTGTGTGACAACCAATAATAGGAGGGCATTCCTGGCATCGTTCAATATTTGTGAAAACAATATCTCCAGTATGGAGGACACAAAATTTTGAGGTGGCACGCCAGAATGCGTCACGAGAAAATGTAGTTCTTTCAAGGACTTCCATATGAAGGACAAGCGTTCACTAAAACGGTCATAACTTTGTCATTCAGAGTCTGTTTCGGACCCACAAGTACTCAAACTGCTCGCAACGAGCGTGGGAATATAGAAAATACTTTCGGCTTGCGCAGGAGTCCTGGAGGACACTCAAATTCGGCCCTTAAGCAAGACTTTTTGCCCCCGAAAGTCAACGAACATCATTTGCCGCTGCTTTTCAAACAAGTTTCTGAACCCATCAGCACTACTTTGGAATAAATCCGAGCGACTATGGTGAGTATATACATTACTCTGCCTAGTATGGATAGACATTGCATTCTTCACATGTTCTATGATCCGGAGAATCCCTATTGGTTGTAAATTCAAGAAAATAAGGCGACTATAAGCCTTATTCTCCTTGTTTTTGCCATGTGGCATGTTGTAACGTATGTGTGTGACACCCAATAATAGCAGGGCATTCATAGCATTGGTCAATATATATGTGGAAAAAATATCTCCACTATGGAGGACACAAAAAAAATTTGGCAGCGGGCCATAACGCGTCATGAGAAAATGAAGTTCTTTCAAGGACTGACATATGAAGGACCGGTGTTCACCAAAACAGTCATAACTTGTCATTCAGAGTTAGGTTTGGACCCTTAAGTACTCAAAATGCTCGTGACCAGCGTAAGAATCTAGAAAATACTTCCGGCTTGCGCAGGTGCCCCGGAGGACCCTCAAATGCGGCCCCTATGCAGACCTTTTGCCCTTGAAAGTCAAAGAACATCATTTGCCCCTGCCTTTTCAAACAAGTTCCTCAACACATTGACACTCCTTTGGAAGGAAATCTGAGATATAATGGGAGCATAAGCATTAGTTTGCCTAGTAAGGACAAAATTTGCATTCTGCACATGCTCTATGATCCGAGGAACCCCATTTTGTTGTAAATTCAAGAAATAAGGTGACTATAAGTCTTATTCTCCCTGTTTTTGCCGTATGGCATGCCGTAACGTACGTGTGTGACAACCAATAATAGGAGGGAATTCGTGGCATCGTTCAATATATAAGTGGAAAGAATATCTCCGCTATGGAGGACACAGAATTTTGTGGCAGCGCTCCAGAACGCGTCACGAGAAAATGAAGTTCTTTCAAGCACTGCCATATGAAGGACCAGTATTCACTAAAACGGTCATAACTTTGTCATTCGGAGTCCGTTTTGGACCTACAAGTACTCAAAATGCTCGCTATGAGTTTGGGAATCTTCAGAATACTTCTGGCTTGCACAGGAGGCCCGGAGGACCCACAAGTTTGGCCCCTGAGTAGGACTTTTGCCCCTAAAAATCGAAGAACATCATTTGCCGCTGCTTTTCAAACAAGTTTCTGAACCCATTGGCACTCCTTTGGAAGGAAATCCGAGAGATTATGGTGAGTATATACATTAGTCCGCATGGTAAGGACAAACGTTGCATTCTGCACATGCTCTATGATCCGAGGAATACCATTTGGTTGTAAATTCAAGAAAATAAGGCGACTATAAGCCTTATTCTCCTTGATTTTGCCGTGTGGCATGCCATAACGTATGTGTGTGACAGCCAATAATAGGAGGGAATTCCTGGCATCGGTCAATATATATGTGAAAACAATATCTCTAGTATGGAGGACACAAAATTTTGGGGCGGCATGCCAGAATGCGTCACGAGAAAATGAAGTTCTTTCAAGGACTGCCATATGAAGGGCCGGCGTTCACTAAAACGGTCATAACTTTGTGATTCGGAGTCTGCTTTGGACCCACAAGTACTTAAAATGCTCGCGACGAGCGTGGGAATCTAGAAAATACTTCCGGCTTGCGCAATAGTCCCGGAGGACCCTCCAATTTGACCCCTATGCAGGACTTTTTCCACCAAAAATTCAACGAGCATCATTTGTCCCTCCTTTTCAAACAAGTTTTTGAATCCATTGGCACTACTCTGGAATAAATCCGAGAGATTATGGTGAGTATAAACATTACTTTGCCTGGTATGGACAAACATTGCATTCTGCATATGTTCTATGATCCGGAGAATCCCATTTGGTTATAACTTCAAGGAAATGAGGCCACTATAAGTCTTATTCTCCTTGTTTTTGCCGTGTGGCATGCCGTAACGTACGTGTGTGACGCCCAATAATAGGAGGGCATTCCTGGCATCGGTCAATATATATGTGGAAACAATATGTCCACTATGGAGGACACAATATTTTTGGGCGGCGCGCCATAACGAGTCATGAGAAAATGAAGTTGTTTGAAGGACTGACATATGAAGGACCGGTGTTCACCAAAATGGCCATAAGTTTTCATTCATAGTCTGTTGGACCATAAGTACTCAAAATGCTCGCGACGAGCATAAGAATCTAGAAAATACTTCCGGCTTACACAGGAGTCTCGGAGGACCCTCAAATTCTGCCCTTAAGGCCCTGTTTGGTTGAAATGGGGAAGTATCCCATGGCTCTAATCCCCCTCGTGGGGATTTCCATGGTCATGTGGGATCCCGTCCCACCATAGGGAGATCCTTTCCCCAGTTTTGACGAGAGGCACAGGGGAGGAGTTAACGTACAGAAAAATGCTAAAAATCTTTGGGAAGGAAATCTCATATTCAAAAATCATAAAAATAACTCTGGTTTCTTTACAGAAATATCATATGAGTTTAGAAGTAATTACAATTCTCCCGCAAAAAAAGTAATTAAATTTTTTCTATTTTTCCTTGATAAGTCTAGAAAATTCAGCGATGACACAAGAATTCAGGATTTTTTTGGAGAAAATAGGAATACACACATAATCAGCAAATTAACACTTCAACCCAATTACACGCTAACAATATGTTATATGGCCGAGTCGGACAAATTACACAACACTACTGAGGATAAATTTAGTGTGCAAATCATGTTTTTAAAAATACTAACGACGGTTAAAAATCCAACAAGAATAAGCATTTAGCTCCATTAAAATATGCCCATATGTGAGACATCCATAGCAAAAGGTTTTCTTGTTGAAATAGATACTTTACTAAAACTTCCAGCATCAACTTGTTTGAACATTTTTATTTTCTATCTTTAGGAAACCTGCAAAGCAAAAAAGGAACATTGTTGTTACTACGCAATATGAGATTTTAAATATATATATATATATATATATATATATATGATTTTCTACAAGTGCTTTCCACAGAACTAGTTAAGGGTTTCAACGGTGCAAAGGTTCTCAAAAATTCTGAAAAAAATACTGAACCAACACACCTATAATATAACATGATCTAACGGAGGGATTAAAAAATACAACTGTATGTGTCCTGGACAAAAAAACAAATAGTTCGGTGTTTATTTATGTCGCGGTGAGCTGAAATGCTTATTATTTTTGCCGAGGACACATAGATGCATATTTTGACAATCCCTCCATTGTATCATCTTATTACATTAGAGAGATGCTCCCAAATTTATTTCATATTTTTTGATAACTTTTAAACCGTTAAAAGTTTAGCGACCCATTACTAGTTCTGTGGCAAGCTATATATATATATATAACATAAGCACAAATTCTTATTTATACGCATGTTGGCAAACAAACAGATGCAAATATTATAAAATGTTGGTCTCTCTTTTGGATAATTCGTAGTCTTAATAGTACATGGATTCATCTTTTAATTGCTTTATCACTAATATGCGTTTTACAAGTCAAGCTTCAAATTTTTGAGAACTTGAATGATCGTCCTCGATGAGATTTAACATTACCTAATGCTTTGGCGGGAACTTGAGAGCTTCATCCTCTCTGATCAACCCGACGCCATCACCTGGAAGTGGAGCGGCAGGAGCACGGATGCACATACTTTGCTAGCTCATGATACAGCGCATGGAAGTTCATCTGGAAGAGTTGGCGCCTCCACGTGTTTTGTTCTTCCACTGATTGGCCAAAAAAGATCGCTGCTGGACAGCGGAACGTTTACAGCGTCAAGGTCTATCACACCACCTGAGATGTCTCCTCTGCGACCAGGCAATGGAAACCATGTTGCATCTCCTCAGCGATTGCCCATTTTCCCGACAAGTCTGGCATGAAACCTTCTCATGGCTAAGGTTGAAGCTGCCCTCTGGTGTAGGGCCCTCCCCTATGCCCCAAACACACTCGTGTGCATCAAGGAGGAAGCTGCCCTTTGGTCTAGAGCAGGGGCCCTCGGCCTTAGAATGATTTTGCTGACAACCTGGGATGTCCACTAAACGCCCATCATATATTTTCATAGCCCTCCTTAGAGGCTCTTGTATTGTTTTCCCCACCTTTTCAATGAAATGAAACACGTGTTTTCTCGAAAAAGAATTTGAATGAACTTGAGTAAACCAATGCCAATTATCAAGATTACGTATGCTCAAACGTTGGTTCTATAGCTTGGTACAAAAGTGAACAACTTGAATGAGAGTAATTTTCAACTTTGTTGATGGCCAGAGTTAAACTGAAAAATTAGCTTGATACTAATGCTACTTTCATCAACAGAATTAAATTCCAATGACTAATATGTTTATGCTACACCATTATTAAAAGCAAGACAAGCACACTTCAGATTATCCAAAAGATTCTTAGTTAAAATTAGGACAAAGGTAGTACAGGACCAGTAGTCCCTTCCATGTGTGATTTTCTAGGCCAAGTTTACCAACAGATGCAATTTGTATCATTAGTTTTCTTGATCAAGCAAGGCCTATTCATGTCATATACCTGTCGTATTAAGTATTGAGCTCATGTTCATGCATCTGGTGGGAACAAGACTGTAATCAAGAACAGTGCCAAGTTTGAAGGGGAGCAGTAAAAGAATTTCAAGGGATGTCATGTGATGCATCACTCACTGTGCACTGAAGTAACCATCTTCAAGTTATACATCACATTAAGAATAAGTGCAGTTCAGGTTCATGCCACACATGTTTTCGGAGAACCAAGCAAAACATGGACTAACGAGCGATTGTAAAACAGGGCATGTCCTCTTGACATGGTGAGTTAAATAAAATGGTATTGCAAGATAATTCACAACAAGTAAGATCATAGGAAGCATCTAGAAAAAGTGCAAGGATTAAATAAGTAAATGCAGCCCATGGTGCCGATCCTGTGATATAATTCTCAACCCTAAGAAGTTGGGCTGCATAATAAAAGTTGTCCTTGTTCGGTTATAGTCAGCTTGTCATAATGTTGATTTCAGGTGAAATTAAATGTTGTGCTAACCATTTATAAAGGAAAGCTAATACTATACACCTCCATAAAGCCATTGTACAAATATACAGCTTGTTAGCTATGCCTGACTCAAAAAATAGCATTACAAGAGTTAATTAATCACAAAGAATATTGTGCATAGATTAGCATCGTGTATACAACATCACAAGGAAACAAAGGTAATTGTGCTCAGTTGTGAGATCAGGATGGTTAGAGGTGCTGCAAATATGGATGTAAGGTGTACACTTGCTCACTTGTGATACAAAACTCAGACGTAAGACGAGTTACTTGGATCTATACAGGTGCTCGTCAGTGCGTGTAGCAGGGAAGGCATCACCATGGAGAAGAAAAAACACCGAATAGAAGAGGAGAAGGAGGAGGAGGTAATAACCTTGGTGAAAGGAGGATGACCTCCTGGTCATCGTCGTCGCCGGAGGTGATAGAAGCTTTGAGGCAGAGGGGAGCTGGATGATGATCGGTCCATCACTATCACCGCTGCCAGAGGGACGGACTGTGGAGGTGGTTCTCTTGAAGGAGGGTGCTGGGGGCGGCGCTGCTCGGTCGTCGGATGGAGATGCACGGAACGGAGGTGGAGGCTGGAGGGGAGGCCATCGCCACCGGTCGTAGGGAGAGCGAGACAGTCGAGGGTTTACTCCCCGGCCTATCGACATCGGGAGATCTATCCCGGGGATGGGCCGAGGAAAGTCCAGGGATCTCCCCGCCTCACGTACTACCAAATGGGGATGCCCGCTTCCCCGGGGCGAACTCAGCCCGTGGTGTACCCACTCGGGGAAAACGCAGGGATCCCCCCGGGATCCCTTACAATGAAATGAGGCCTAAGCAGGACTTTTTGCCCCTGAAAGTTAAAAGAACATCATTTGCCGCTACTTTTCAGACAAGTTTCTGAACCCATTGGCACTCCTTTGGAAGGAAATCCGAGATATTATGGTGAGCATAAACATTAGTCTGCTTGGTCTGGACAAACGTTGCATTCTGCATATGTTCTATGATTCGGGGAATCCCATTTGGTTGTAAATTCAAAAAAAATAAGGCGACTATAAGCCTTATTCTCCTTGTCTTTGACGTCTGGCATGCCGTAAAGTATGTGTGTGATAGCCAATAATAGGAGGGCATTCCTAGCATCAGTCAATATATATGTGGAAACAATATCTCCACTATGGAGGACACAAAATTTTGGGACAGAGCACCAGAACGCATCATGACAAAATGAAGTTCTTTCAAGGAATGCCATATGAAGGACCGGTGTGCACTAAAACGGTCATAACTTTGTTATTCAGAGTCCATTTCAGACCCACCAGTACTCAAAATGCTCGCGAGGAGCGTGGGAATCTTCAAAATACATCTGGCTTGCGCAGGAGGCCCGGAGGACCCTTAAATTTGACCCCTAAGAAGGAATTTTTCCCCTGAAAGTCAAGGAACATCATTTGCCGCTGCTTTTTCAAACAAGTTTCTGAACCCATTGGCACTCCTTTGGAAGGAAATCCGAGAGATTATGGTGACTATAAACATTAGTCCACCTGGTAAGGACAAACGTTGCACTCTGCACATGCTCTATGATCCGGGGAATCCCATTTGGTTGTAAATTCAAGAAAATAAGGCGACTATAAGCCTTATTCTCCTTGCTTTTGCTGTGTGGCATGCCGTAACTTACGTGTGTGACGGTAGGAGGGCATTTGATGTAGGGTAGAACCCTAATTGGCTGATCTTTCACGAAGGGAGTGGATCCCGCGATGAACACGAGGAGGGAAACGAGGGAAACATGGGGGAGACACAAGAGAAACACTAAACCAACAAGAAATAGTCACACATGTGCTAGATCCTCGAGTACAAAAGAAATCACATGATCCACGGACAACTAAGGACGATACAAAGGTAGCTGGTCTTCTTCTTGAGGAGGTCTTGAAGTTCTTCTCCGCAAGGAGGTCTTGAATCCAAAGGGATCTTCTCTGAAGAGGGGCCGTGGTCTCTCTCGTGGATTAGATCTGATGTGGATGAGCAATGCTCTATCTCTAAATATGAGCTAAACCAATGCTAACCCCCGAAAGTAGGACGAGGAGGAGTATATATAGTCTAGGGGGTTGAAGGGGTACACGGGCCTCGGCACTTCACTGTGCGCAGACAGGGGAGGCCGGCGTCCGGGCGTCGGGCCGGATGTCCGGGCTTTCACGAGGGGCCGAATGTCCGGGCTGGTGAGGCCAGATGTCCAGGATGGAGCGGCGGGCCTTGTTGCTCTCGGGTTCGTAGGGGTCCGGATTTCCAGGCTGGAGGCCGGATATCCGGGAGCGCGGGAAGGGCCGGATGTTCGGGCTGGCCGGGCAGGATGTCCGGGGCCTGTAGATTCTTGGCGGCTGTGCAGCTTGGTGATAGACAACGCTCCAGGGGCCGGACGTCCGGGGTCGTCGCCGGATGTCCTGGGCATGGGATGTGTTCTTGACTCCTTCCATTCGTTCTCTTCATGTGCATCTTCGGGAGGGTCCTCTTGGTACCTAATCATGCACAACAACTTGTACTTAGGTAGTAGCCATGTCTCATGCATAGAAAGTGGAAGTTCAGAGAGGAGAGAGTTCACCTTATCTTCGATAGCCTTGGCTCTGGCTCTTGTCATTGGTCCAAGTGGTGTCGTTGGAGGTGTAGGTACGTCCATGGGGATGATCGTGGGATGCTCCGCATCATCTCCCCTCCCTTGGGGAAGATCCGACCTCGGATCAAAATCCTCATCACTATGGTAGGGCGAGAGTTTTTTGACGTTGAAGATGTCGCTCACGAAGTACTTGTCGCACGGGATGTTGATCTTGTAGGCATTGTTATTGTAGCGTTCGAGCACCTTGAAAGGTCCATCCGCTCGTGGTCGAAGTTTGGACTTGCGTTCTTGTGGGAAGCGGTCCTTGCGAAGGTGTAGCCACACAAGACCTCTAATATTGAATACCATAGGGTGCTTGTTGATGTTGAGCTTGGTCGCAAGTCATTGCACATGGCTCTCGATGTTGTGCCTTGTATCTTCATGCACCTTCTTGAGATGGTTCACGCATGCACTTGCGTCCATATTGATGCGCTCTTGTAGTGGCAGAGGGAGAATGTCCAATGGGGACAAAGGGTTGAATCCGTAGATGACCTCGAAGGGGGAACTGCCGGTTGTTGAGTGTCTTGTGCAGTTGTAGGCGAACTCGGAGATAGGTAGACACCCATCCCACTCCTTGATGTTCTTCTTGATGAGTACTCGAAGTAGAGAGGAGTGTGTGCGGTTGGTCACCTCCGTTTGGCCGTCGGTTTGAGGATGGTAAGCCGTGGAGAAGAGTAGCTTGATTCCGAGCTTGGCGCATAGGGTCTTCCAAAAGTAGCTCAGGAACTTGATGTCGCGGTCCAAGACAATCATCTTTGGCACTCCATGAAGACGCAATATTTCCCTACAAAAGAGATTGGCAACATGTGAAGCATCGTCTATCTTGTTGTAAGGAATGAAATGTGCCATTTTGGAGAAACGGTCCACAACAACAAATACCGAATCCTTCCCATTTCCATTCCTAGGCAAGACAAGTACAAAATCGATCCTAATATCTTCCCATGGTTGATATGGAATTGGTAGAGCATGTAAAGGCCATGGGATTGAGCTTTAGACTTAGCTTTGCGACATGTAGAGCATCGGTTGGTGAAGCGGTTGACGTCACGAAACATCTTGGGCCAATAGTAGTTCTTTGAGAGCGTAGCAAACGTCTTATCGCGTCCAAAATGTCCCATTAATCCTCCTCCATGAGATTCCTGCGAAAGCAACAAACGAAGAGAAGACTCGGGGATGCAAAGCTTGTTAGCTCTCATAAGATATCCATCTTTGATGTAATAGCGTTCCCAAGATGTGTGCGTCAAACACTTGGCATAAGCTGTAGCAAAAGTAGGATCATGCTCATACAAGTCTTTTATGTGCTCAAAGCTAATGACATTCAACTCAAATTGAGTAACAAGCATGCATATGCGGGAAAGGGCGTCCGCCACAACGTTTTCCTTACCTTTGATGTTCTTTATGACATAAGGAAAAGACTCGATAAATTCAATCCATTTAGCATGACGCTTGTTCAACTTGGTTTTGCCCTTAAGGTACTTGAGCATTTCATGATCGGTATGACTGATGAATTCATGAGGGCGAAGATAATGTTCCCATTCGTGCAAAACCGGACTAAAGCATATAGCTCTTTGTCATATATGGGGTAGAGTTGCGCTCCAGAAAGTTTCTCACTAAAGTAAGCTATGGGGCGCTTCTCTTGTGTTAACACACCTCCTATGCCCTTACCAGTAGCATCACAATGAATCTCCAAAGTCCTGTCGAAGTAGGGTAATGCAGGCACGGGGGCATGAGTAAGCAAATTCTTAAGCTCATTGAAAGCGATGTCTTAGGATGGTCCCCAAACAAAAGGGGCATTCTTCTTTATCAAAGCATGCAAAGGCGAAGCAATGGTGCTAAAATCTTTCAGAAAGCGATGATAGAAACCCGCAAGGCCAAGAAAGCTACGCACTTGTTGCAAGTTGGTTGGTTGTGGCCGAGTCTTAATAGCATTGATCCTGGACTCATCACCTTAGAAGATACAACAAAACCCATGAAAACAATCTTATCAACGTGAAAAAGGCATTTCTCCATATTAGCATAGAGATGCTCTTTTCGAAGAGTTTGTAAAACGGTCTGGACATGGGTGACATGCTGTTTGAGAGACTTGCTAAAAACAAGGATATCATGGAAGTAGACCACAACAAACACACCAATGTAAGGGCGAAAAACATGATTCATAAGACGTATAAAAGTACCCGTTCTTCCGATAGACCCATAGGCATGACTAACCACTCATACAAGCCAAACTTGGTTTTGAAAGCGATTTTCCATTCATCACCCTCTTGTATTCGGATTTTACAGTAACCACTCTTCAGATCAATTTTTGAAAAGATAGTGGCACCACTAAGTTCATTGATAGGTCTACAATCGGAGCACATGCCAAAGCTACCGTCTCGTTTTGGCACAAGAATGACCGGGACGGCACAAGGGCTCAAACTTTCACGGACATGTCTATGGTCTATGAGATGCTTTACTTGCCTTTGTATTTCTTTGGTTTCTTCGGGGTTGATGCGGTAGGGAGCTCTGTTCGGAAGAGGTGCTCCGGGGATGAGGTCAATGCGGTGCTCGATACCTCGTAGTGGACGTAGTCCCAGAGGTAGCTCGTCGGGGAAAACATCGTGAAATTCCTGCAAAAGAGAAGACAACACTAGAGGAAGAGTGTGAGAGGTGTTAGCTTGTGGTTCATTATCCTTGCACAAAAGGACACTATATGGGTTCTCACACACTCCTGTTATCTCACTTTTGGTGGCAAATAGGACAAAGTTCTTCTTTTCCCTCATCGTGGAGGCGCTCGATTTGGTCTTGTGGCGCTCACTCTCTTTTTGGTGGCTCTCTCTCTCACTATGCTCTCCACGGTGGGTGGCTTGCTTGTCGGTGATCACTTGGCTTGGAGACATGGGACGAAGTACGTACTCCTTTCTGTTCATCTTGAAGATGTAGTGGTTCATTCAGTCGGTGTGGATGACTCCTCTATCAAATTGCCATGGGCATCCAGGGAGAAGGTGGCAAACGGTCATTGGAACGACATCGCACTCCAAAGTGTCTTCATAGGCACCAATTTTGAAGGAGACTTGTACTCGATGCTCGACTTGGATAGTGCCAGAGTCGCTAAGCCATTGCACTTTGTATGGATGTGGGTGCTTCTTCTTGGGCAATTGGAGCTTGGAGCAAAGTTCATCACTTGCGAGATAATGACAACTCCCTCCATCGATGATGACCTTGACGGATCTTCCATTGATGCCGGCCTTGGTGTGGAATATGTGGCATATTTGGTCCTCGACTTGGTGATGTTGGAGAGTCAAGACCTTGGAGACAACAAGAGCAGGACTTGAATTTTCATCGCAAAAGACTTGTTCCTCTTCATCATTCACTTGTTGGTGCATGGCGACTTGCTCAAGAGCGTCAATTTCTCCTTCACTCATTGAGTCATAAGTGCCGTCGTCGTTGAGGATCATGGTCCTCTTGTTGGTGCACTCATAGGACTTGTGGCCTTGGCCTCCGCATGTGAAGCATTTGAAGGAACTCGTCTTGACGGTCTCATCGGTTGGAGTAGATGATGATGAAGCTCTCGGCTTGAAGTTGTCCGTTATAGTAGGATGACTTGGAGTTAACAAAGCTTTATTGGAACTCGACTTGTCGACATTGCTTGTAGAGGGCTTGGTAGCCGGTGTTGGAGTCGTTGAAGCTTGGGTGTTGGAGAAGCCGTAGGATTTGGATGAGAACTTGGCATACTTGAAACCGTCTTGCACTTGACGTTCCGCTTTTGTAGCTTGATGCACTAGCTCTATGAGGTTCGAGTATGGTTGGAAGTCGGAGATCTTCTTGATAGGATGGTTGAGTCCATTCAAGAAACGTGCCATTGTTTTGCTCATCATCTTTCGTGACATTGGCTCTTATCATGGCAATCTCCATCTCCTTGTAGTACTCTTCAACGCTCTTGGTTCCTTGCTTGAGTAGTTGGAGTTTCTTGAAGAGGTCGCATTTGTAGTAGGTAGGCACAAAGCGCGCTCTCATGACATCCTTCATTTGTGTCCTAGTAGTGATGGGTGGTTCACCTCTTGCCTCTCGGCGCTCGATAACTTGTTCCCACCAAATGTGGACATAGTCTTGAAACTCAAGGGATGCCATCACGATCTTCTTCTCTTCTTCATAGTTGTGCAAACGGAAGATTTTGTCGACCTTCAATGCCCATGAAAGATACTAATGTAGGGTAGAACCCTAATCGGCTGATCTTTCACGAAAGGAGTGGATCCCGCGATGAACACGAAGAACACGAGGAGGGAAACGAGGGGAAAATCACAAGGGAAACACAAGAGAACACTCAAACCAACAAGTATGATCACACATGCGCTAGATCCTTGAAACACAAAGGAAGATACAAGATCCAAAGTCAACAACGGACGATACAAGAGGTAGCCGGTTCTTCTCCGTGAGGAGGTCTTGAATCCACAAGGGGATCTTCCCATAAAGGGGTCTTGAATCCAAGGTGGATCTTCTCCGAAGAGGGGCCGTGGTCTCTCTCAAGGATTAGATCCGATATGGATGAGCGAAGCTCTATCTCACAAATGAGCTATCACAACACTGACCCTAGAAAGGAGGTGGAGGTGGTCTATTTATAGTCTTAGCCATGAAGGGGTAAGTGGGAGAGGGGTACAAGGCCAGTGGTTCATGGCTGCACACAGGCAGGTACCGGACGACCGGTGGCTCAGGACGGTCCGGACGTCCGGTGCGCGCCGGATGTCCGTTGATTCTTTTCGGGTGTAGTAGCACCGGTCGTCCGGTCGGTGCCAGTCGTCCGGGCGCTGGGACTCGTCGGACGTCCGGCCGCTGTAGCACTCGTCCCCTGGAGTTCTTCTGGCCATCTGGGCTGCGTCAGGTACCGGATGTCCGGTGGCATCTGGACGTCCGGTGGCTATAGCTTGTAGCAGCTCCACTTCTTCCGTCTTCTCTTCCATGCTTCCCTCGCAGATGGTGTAGTTGTACACTTGCGCTCGCACTCCTCCTCGTCATTCGTAGCATTCCGACAATACCTATTCATGCACACAAGTGGAGAGTCACATAGTATACCATCCTCGAAGGGGCCAAGTGAGCACGTGTAAAGGAGATGATTCACCTTTGTGTATGTGAAGTAGATGTCGCATGTTTCACTCGCCGAACGGACTCTTGACATGGTGATGTCCGTAGGATGCTCCGCATCATCTCCCCTCCCTTGGGAAAGATCCGACCTCGAATCGAAATCCAAATCACCATGGGAAAGAGATGGCGTCGCCATGTAGGAGTGGTCGATCACCAAGTTCTCATCATCTTGAAGCTCGAAATGGGCACTCTCCAATGTCGCACCATCTTGGGATTCCTTCAAAAGGAGCAAAGACAACAAACACTTGAAAAAACAAATGTGGTTAGCGTTAGTGCAAAACCAAGCATTCAAGAGGTGATTCACCAAACAAGTGTCGTCATCATGCAAAGCATGTGGTTTGACAAAGGATTGTGACATGGCATATAAGCACATAAATTGAGCACAAGCAAAGATATCATGGGGACAAGCATGTAAATGTGAGGTAGTGATGCAAATATGTGTGACAAGAGAAGCAGCATCTACCTCAAGTTCATAGTAAGCATTCACAAATTGCTCAATGAAAGGTCTACGGTAGGCACAGGAATAATTCACAACACCTAATAAAATGAAGTATCTAAACACATGGGTCAAGTGCAAGACAATCCAAACATAATATGCATTGGGTGTAGTGAATATCATGTGGCACTCAACACAATAGAAAGAGCAATTTTTCATCATGTGTGACACAATGTCGGGGTCTGGGGTCCCAGCAAACCCTTAAGGTTCAAACACTGGGGTGCGTGAAAAGTCTTTCCCTCCAACCGATCTACGCTCTTGCTCGCTAGAATCTTGCGGACAAACTTGACCAACTCACAACACAAAAGGACATACGGTTTCTACTGGTTCGGGCCACAGTTGTGGTGTAATACCCTACTCCAATGTGGTGATGGATTGCCTCTCGGGCTGATGATGAACAATACAAGGGGAGAACGGCCTCCTAAGGTTGAGGTGTTCTTGTGCGTATGAACTTGTGTGTGTCTCTGGGCCTCATGAGTCCGTGCCCCTACTATGGTGGCTAGTCCTATTTATAGAGGCCCTGGTCCTCTTCCCAAATATCAAGCGGGAAGGGAGCCAACAATGGCGGGCTAATTTAAAGGGGGACAACTACTACAAGCTATCCTGACAAAAGTAGTCTTCGCCTGCACAAAGTTCTGGTGGTGACGCTGCTCTAGGCTCTAAGGTGACCTCCGTCTTGCAGTCCATGGTCTTGGTCTTGTTGCACCGGAATGGCAACCTTTGCCTGAAGCCTTGGTACTCCGCGGCTGCGCTTTCCCCCCTTTGCACCAAAGAGGAAACAAGGATGCTGTGCGCGCTAGCGCCCGCCTGGCGTGTGCCTGGTGTCGATCGTCATGGCTCACGTCACGAGAGCCTCAGGCGGTTCGCCTCGCCTTGATATCTCCGCTCCTCGTGAGCTTGCCTAGCTAGGCCACCCTAGAGGAGGTCTTGCGTCGTCCGCCTCGCGAGGCTTGGCCCCTCGCGAGGGTATTGGGTGCTTTGTTGGTGAAGATGGATCGTACAGCTTGCTGGCTCAACCACGCCGCGGGCCGCAGGCAGGCAAGTTTGGGGACCCCCGTTCCCATAACGCTGACAGTAGCCCCCGGGCCCAAGGTGCACGTGGGCTTGGCTTCGCGCTGAAGCCAAGGGTCAAGTTCGGAGCATCGTGGGCCCCCAAAGCCTGCGGCCTCGGTTGACGTGTGGCGGTTGATTGGACGTGGGCGCCTCCGTTTCCCCATGTCGTTTCGGCAACTGCGTGACCTGACAAAAGGCTGGCGCGGGCGGCACTTGCCTTCCTTTCTTCTTCCTTGCCTCGCTCCAGATCCCCTTTCTTGCTCTTAGCCGCCGCTGCCCACAGATCTGCCCCGACCTCGCTCTACATCTGCCGCCCCTGGCGCCGCGCAAGGTCAAGACTTCCTCATCCCCCGCTTGGTACGAGCCCGCTCTTGAGGCGCCTACTGTCACGGAGAAGAGCCTTGCCTCCGTGCGCCTGCTGACGGCGGGCAAGAGCAATGAGTGGGGGAAGACGGAGCTCCGGCTTGCCTCCGACGAGCCGGAGCCTGAGGGGAGCACCTTCTTTCCCTTCTTCTCGAGCAGTGTTGCTGTCGGGTTGGTTCCTCCCTTCTCTGATTTCTTTTACGAAGTCCTTGACCACTATGGGCTACAAGCGTTGCACCTCCATCCCAACTCTGTCCTCCTCCTATCCATCTGTGCCTACTACTGTGAGGTGTACCTGGCGTGATGCCGTCCGTGGCGCTCCTGCGCCATTTCTTCTTCCTCTGCGTCAGCGAGGGCCACATTTCTGGATGCGCTAACTTCGTCACGTCCGGCAAGGCCAACTCGATCTCGAGCACCGGGAAGAGGGCCGACAACATTCGATCCAAGTGGGTCATGGTGGACGCGAAGCTCTCCCATCCACGCTTGTTGTTGCTGTCGGAGGCGCCTCGGCAAGGCAAGGAGTGGTCCAGGGCGGAGCTTGTTGACGAGCGGGCGTCGTCAGTGTTGGAGCAGATGATGGCTGACCTGAAGCCAGGCAATGCGAGGGCGGCTAAAATAACGGGAGCGATGCTCCTGAGGGAGTTCTTGACGGTGCTGGTCGCCCCACTCCAGGCGCGCGCGCGCCCCTTCTGGCAGCTTGAAGGAGGGGAGAACAAGGCCCATCTGAGGTCGGGGGACCTGCCTGACGATGAACTGGACACCGTCCTGTGCCTCATAATTGGAGACAACCAGGAGTACCCGCCTAGCGCCTTCATTCCCCTGTTCCAACGCAGGGACCGAGAGGAATTCATCGCCTCTAGACCGACTTTTGATGCGCGCGGGCTGGTGCCGACGATGCTTTCGGGAGCTCCTTCGGCGCCAAAGACGGTGGAGGTGTCTTCTGGCGAGTCCCGCAGAGAGGGGGAGGAGGAGGACTCTGAGGAGACCCCGGAAGAGGTGGAAGAGACCTCCCCTCCGAGCTAGGCCGAGATTCTCCGCGCCCTTCCTGATGATGCTGAGGTCGACGCCTACCAAGCAGGGAAGGAGCAACCCCTCGTCCCGACAAAGGGTAGGTCATCGCTGGTGGACTGTGGTGCCTCCTCCACTCCAACACCTCCTGGGGCTGGATCCGGTTCCGCCTCCATACCGCATGGCGCCACCGGAGCCCGAGCGCCTGCTCCTCAGGTCCTGATGCTGTCGGGCCTCAAGCTTCACAAGCGAAGGGTGGAGTACCTTGCGGTGGACCGGTAGGTGTCTCGAACTTTGCTTGGTCCGTGTAGGTGCCTTTTCTTTTCTGACGCTCGCCTTTGGTTGATGAGGCCGACATCTTCGGCAAAGAATAGGAAGGATTGTAAGGCAGCTGTGCCTCCCTCCACAGAGCAAGGAGGCAACATCGCCTGTGCCTCCCCAGCCCGGTCATCTTCGCGGGGCCAAGAGGAGCCTCGTCGCATGGAGTCAGCCCCCATGGCCCCGCTGGCTCCGGGGGTGCCGGTACTTGGCGCGGCTGATGAGGTCCCAGCTGCTCCGGAGCCCGCGGTCTCCCAAGCCCTGGTGACGGCGCCACTTCCTCCTACTGTTGCGCCTCCACTCCTTGGTTCCTCCGCTCCAGCTGCCGTCTTGGAGCGTGCCTTTTTAGAGATAACCCAGCTGCATGCGGATCTCCTGAGCTCTGACCCGCGCCTGGTGGCCGGGCGTCTAGAGTTGGCCTCCGGCTCGCTTCACTCTGACCTGGCGGTACGCGCGGCGCTGGGCCAGGCTGTTGCGGGTTCTGGGAGGGAGAAGCAAATGGCTGTCGGCACTGTGGCCGATCGTGAGGAGGCGCTGAAAGAGGCCCAGGCCGCCCGTGACCGCTGCCCAGCGCTGGAGGACGAGTTGTGGAGCCTGCGCGATAAGCACGCCGGAGAGGCGCGCCGCCGCGAAGCGGAGGAGAAGGAGATGAAGGCCCGGGAGGAAGCTGTCAAGAACCGTGATGCAGAGCTGGCAGAGCTGGGGGAAGAGGCAGGTTGCCAAGCGCAACCGGTTGGAGGAGCTGGAACAGAAGATGGGGGCGAAGGAGGCCGATCTCAACGCCAAGGCGCGGGTCTTGGCCGAAGACCGTGTGGCCTTCACGATCTCGAGAAGAGATCTCAAGAGGCGCTGAAGATGCTCTACTAGCGTGGCCTGGAGAAGCCGCTGGATACCGACGAGGACGGCCCCGCTCGGCTGCTTCCTCTTGTGGTGAAGGCGCTTGAGGAGGTCGTTGAGAGCCTCGGTCCCATGGCGAAGGCGGAAGCTCGCTTTCTGTCTTCAGCCGCTCTTACTCGCGTCCTCAGCCATCTGCACCTCCACGACCCCAACGCCCAGTTTGACGAGCTGCTGGAGCCTGTGGCTGGAGATCTCTACGAGACCGCTGCCGCAGCATTTCAAGGTCAAGTGGAGGCTTTGCTAGGGAAGTTCCGCGGCTTTGTCTCCGATCCTCTATCTGGTGACGTCGCGGATCCTGCGGCTGGTGGCGAAGGTGAAGACATCGTCGCCCACAGGGGAGCTCCTTCCGCAGGCGACACCGACATACAGGGGTGACCCGCGGCTATTCTCCTTGTTTTATTCATGCGACATACATCAGGCCTCGTGGAGGCATTTAGACTATTCATTTGGTATTGTGAGAACAGTATGCTTGTAATATTTGCTTTGAGATTCTGCGTTTTCCTTCCTTATTTGCCTTGTTCTGCGTCGGCAGAGCCCGTCCCCGCGCATACCTCAACCGTCGTTGGGCCTACCGGAGACCAGGATGAACCAAGGAGTGAGGGGCTACGTGACCAGTTAGGCTCCTGATTCGCGATGCTCAGGAGTCCCCCTTGACGTGCGAACAACATATAGGGAGAGTTCGTGAGGATAGATTAATGTTCTACGTCGGCAGAGCCCGGTCCTGCGCATACCTCAACCGCCATTGGGCCGACCGGAGACCAGGACGGACCAAGGAATGAGGGGCTACGTGACCAGTTAGGCTCCTGAGCGCGATGCTCATGAGTCCCCCATGACGTTCAAACAATTTCCACACCTGCCCTCGCCGAGGCCACGGGACGACGCGTGATGCCCAGGTCCGGGGGACCTGGTTGGGTGGCGTGCGCTTGGGCGTGACCCGAGTGCAGTCCCCTCGTGCGACTCTCCTGAGGGGAGGCGTTGTGGTGATGCTGGGTGCTGAGCTCTGGGCTCCCTGAGGTTGGTACGACTGTGGGGTCGCCCTCAGTTGTTTATCACCAGCGCGGAGCGTAGTGCTTCCGCTTGTGCACGGGCATAGCCGCTCCTCGGCAGTGTCGACAGCCAGAGCGGAGCATGGAGCTTCCACTTGGGCGTGGGATGGGGGGGGCCCTCCGGAAGGAGCCCCCGGGGCGTGTACAGCCCTGCCCTGACACGTGGCTTTCACGACAGGGCTGCGAGGTGTATCTGGGCACTCGTGAGCCAGCGCGGGACTCACGAGGCCCTACCTCAAGGCGGGTTGCGCCTGGTCTTGAGTCTTGGTGACTGTATGTCCCTGCAAGGCGGTTAGATGCAAGCACTCTACTTCATCAGGTCCCGGACCTCGAGCGAGCTCCGCCGCCGCTAGTATGCCAGGTCGCGATGCCGTGGTCAAGGTCACGGGGTGAGGGCTTGAGAGCCAGTAAGAGCTCCTGAGTCGCGATGCTCAGGAGCCCCCCTTTTAACGTGCAAGCAAATTGCATGGGGCGAACGGACCCATGGTGGGCGGTGATCAAACATGTGATAGCGGTTGGCAGGTTAAGCATGAAGAGCAAATTGCCTGAGATAAATGCAGGAAGGTACATGCCACTGGGTCTGGCCCGAGCGGCGTGGGGATGATGCAGCCCGAGGGGCGCCCCCAGCGAGGTAAACTTAGGAACATAAGCAAAAGGGATACATGCCACAGGGACGGACCCACGTGGCCTGGGAATAGTGCAGCCCGAGGGGCGCTCCCAGCTTAAATGAACTTGGAAGATGTCACCTGGGTCTGTAGACAAAGTAGAGCTGGTGCAGCTGAAGCCATGCGTCGAAGGAATGATTACTCATGAGCCACCGGGACCCTGAGCCTCGAGAGGCTCTGGGGGCTCAGGAGGTTCCCTGAAGGCCGCCGCCATCTCCTCCCGAACGGCGTGGAACCTGTCCTCCTGAGCCGCCTGGACTTGCCATACATGGCGCTGATGGGCTGATGCCATGTTCGGCAAGCCGAGGGGCATGCGAACGAATCTGTGTGGTGGACCCTTACAGCGGCCCGCGCATGATGGCCAGAAGCGCTCCTGAGATGCGACCCTGTTGAGCCCTGGGATGTCGATGCAGGCACGCAACTGAGCACCCTCGCCTGGGTGGTGAGCCACACTCTGCGAGCGGGTGTCACCACGCATGGTTCTTGCGTCTTGTAGCTCTTGGGTGGTCTTGGTGATGAACTCCTGGGTAGTGGGCATTCCTTGCCCCATGCTCTCCTGAGGAACACGTGCCGTGAAGCACGCTTCCAAGAGGTGCCCAAGTGCCTCCCTCGTGAGATTGGCAAGGTCTGAGGCCCTCCAGAAGAGAGCCCCCAAGCCTTGCCTGAGGAGGGCGCCAGGCGCGCTTTCCTATGCGGTGGAGGGAGGCTCCCCTGGAGCGGGCGCCGATCCTAACGAGGCTCCTGATGTGGCGCCATCTTCTTGGGGTCCTTCAGGCGCGGTAGCTTCTTCTTGGGGATGGTCTCCGGAGGGCCTTCACTTCTGCTGTCAGGGTTGTCAACTGCCGCGGCTTGGAAGGCGCGCTCAAGGGGGCACACTGCATCCCTTTCTTCACACGGGACCATGATGATCCCGCCGCTTCCTGGCATCTTGAGGACGTTGTAGCCATGGTGAGTGACTGCCATGAACTTGGCCAGGGCTGGATACCCAAGGATGGCATTGTACGGCAGGCGGATGTGTGCGACGTCGAAGTCGATGAGCTTGGTGCGGTAATTCTTGCACTCCCCGGAGGTGACAGGCAGGCGGACTTGCCCTATTGGTGTGGTCGAACCGTCAGTCACTCCTGAGAAAGGCTTGGCTGGCTAGAGCTGCTCATAGGGCACTTGGAGGTTGTCGAATGTGTCGACGGATAGGACATTGAGCCCTGCGCCGCCGTCGATGAGAGTCTTGTGAATTCCACATTGCTGATGGTTGGGGAGCACAACATAGGGAGCGTTCCGGCGGTGGCTGTGCACTTGAGCTGGTCGGCCAAGCTGAAGATGATGGCGCACTGGGACCACCGGAGCGAGCGTGTGGCCTCGAGCTTGGGGAGCGCCGCGTTCACCTCGCGAGCGAACTGTTTGAAGATGCGCTGAGAGGCTGGGGCCTGAGCGCCGCCCAAGATGCAAGCGACTGTGCGCGACTCCTGGAAGCCCCTAGCCCCCTAGTCCTGGTGGTGGTCGTTGTTCCTCCTTGGCGACGACAACGAGGGAAGACCAGCGTTGCCCTGGCAGCGATCCTCACGAGGCGGGTCCCTCCAGGCGCCCTCGCAAGGATGGTCCTGCTAGCGGTCCTCACGAGGCCGGTCACGACACTCCTGGCGTGGGCCACGGTCGTCCGAGCGTCCGCCTCCGCATCCTCCTCCATGGCCGTAGCCCCGGTCGTTGCGCTCGGGGCGTCGGCCGAAGCGTCCTTCCCGAATGGCTCTGAGCTCTTGATAGTCGCTGGTGTTGTGGGTGTTCAGGTTGTGGAAGGCACAGAATGGGCGGCTGTTCTTGGATGGCTCGGGCTGATCTCTGCCTCGCTTGGTGTCGGGCTCTGCTGCGAGCACTACTGCATCCTTGTGCTTCACGTCCTTGGTCTTGGTCTCCTTTTCCTCCACTCCTGAGCTGGCAGCTCAAGGAGAGAGAGGCGCCCCTCCTCAGCTCCCGCGCACCTGGTCGCCAGATTGAATAGCTCCTGAGATGTGCAAAGCTCCTCATGGATTACCAGCTCTTCCTTCATCTTGACGTCGCGGACGCCATCGGAAAACGCGAACATGATGGCCTCATCCGTGACCTTGGGGATCTTGAGGCGAGTGTTGTTGAAGCGCTGGATGTACTTCTGGAAGGTCTCTCCTGGCTGCTGCTTGATGCGGCGCAGGTCACCCGCGACCGGTGGGCGGTCACGAGTGCCCTAGAAGTTGGCGATGAAGCAGTCGCGCATCTCGTCCCAGGAGGAGATCGAGCCGTGCTGCATGTTCAGGAGCCAGGAGCGGGCCCCATCCTTGAGAGCCATGGGAAACCAGTTCGCCATGAATTTTTCGTCGCCGTTGGCCACTTCGATGCTCAACTCATAGAGCTGCAGGAACTCCGCGGGGTCGGCTGTGCCGTCGTACCTAGGAGGCAGATCTGGCTTGAACTCTCCCGGCCAGGCAACACTGCGCAGCTCAGTGGTGAAGGCGCAGCAGCCTGCCGTGGTTGCCGGGCCCGCTTCGGGGGCGGAGCTTGGTCTTGACGGGGTCCGCGCTGTGCCACCGCGGGCGGCACATGGTCTTGACGAGGTGGCGCCGAGAGCGCTGGTGCAGCTTCTCACTGCCGCGGGATTTCTTGGCAGCTCCTTTCTTCACACGCAGGCGCTGGGCGTGCCGGTTCACGCCACGGAAGCGCATGCCTTGGTGCCAAGGCACCGTCTTGGGGTCGAGGCCGTGGAGGCACGCCACGAGCCCCGTCGCCCGCGGCCTGCCGAGGGGGAGGCAGAGAGTGGGACGGTGCCAGAAAGCCCCCCGCAGCACGGATGAGCTCAGTGACGCGGTCGAGCCACTCCTCATAGACGTCGTCGACGGGGCGATAACACAGGAGCTCGTTCGCCGCGATGAGCGCGGCCCATGCCTCCATGGGAGCGCGGTGCGCATGAGACGAAGAGCCAGCAGGGGTGAAAGATGGAGTAGTGGTGCGGCCGTCCTGCCGCACCGAAGGATGTTGCGAGGACGCCTGCTGCTCGTTTCCCACCGGGCCGGTGGCAGCATTGGCGGCGGGGGACGGAGAACGACGAGGCGGACCGCCGACGGGAGCCGTTTGAGCGACGCGGGAAGCGAGGGCGGCCCGACGTTCAGCTCGAGCGCGGCGAGCGTCTGACATGGAGACGACGGAGCGAAGGAGCGATGAACTGATGGAAGGGAAGCTAGCGCGCACCCCTACCTGGCGCGCCAAATGTCAGGGTCTAGGGTCTAGGCAAACCCTTAAGGTTCAAACACTGGGGTGCGTGAAAAGTCTTTCCCTCCAACCGATCTACGCTCTAGCTCGCTAGAATCTTGCGGACGAACTTGGCCAACTCACAACACATAAGGACACAGGGTTTATACTGGTTCGAGCCACCGTTGTGGTGTAATACCCTACTCCAGTGTGGTGGTGGATTGCCTCTCGGGCTGATGATGAACAATACAAGGGGAGAACGGCCTCCTGAGGTTGAGGTGTTCTTGTGCGTATGAACTTGTGTGTGTCTCTGGGCCTCATGAGTCCGTGCCCCTACTATGGTGGCTAGTCCTATTTATAGAGGCCCTGGTCTTCTTCCCATATATCGAACGGGAAGGGAGCCAACAATGGCGGGCTAATTTAAAGGGGAACAGCTAGTACAAGCTATCCTGACAAAAGTAGTCTTCGCCTGCACAAAGTTCTGGTGGTGACGCTGCTCCGGGCTCAACGGTGACCTCCATCTTGCAGTCCATGGTCTTAGTCTTGTTGCACTGAAATGGCAACCTTTGCATGAAGCCTTGGTACTCCGCGGCTGCGCTTGCCCCCCTTTGCACCAAAGAGGAAACAAGGACGCTGTGCGCGCTGGCGCCCGCCTGGCGCCCTCTTGGTGTCGATCGTCACGGCTCACGTCACGAGAGCCTCGTGAGGTTCACCTCGCCTTGATATCTCTGCTCCTCGTGAGCCTGCCTAGCTAGGCCACTCCAGAGGAGGTCTTGCATTGTCCGCCTCAAGAGACTTGGCCCCTCGCGAGGGTCTTGGGTGATTTGTTGGTGAATATGGGCCGTACGGCCTGGTGGCTCAGCCACGCCGTGGGCCGCAGGCAGGCAAGTCTGGGGACCCCCGTTCCTAGAACGCCGACAGGAAATCAAGGCAAGCATGTAGAAATCAATGGGACACGGCATATGTGAAGTAATGACATTGTTGCAACCAAACATATGGGAGGAGCAAGTAATCCAAGAATTGGATGCAACACACAAGGCATATATATCATGATGCATAGAATGGTGAAAATGACAAGTCAAAGCAAGATCTCTAACAAGTGTGAAATCAAGTGGTCCAAGATGAATAATAGGTCTAATGGGGAAAGCAACACAAGTAGTATGATCCATAATATCCTTGCTCATGGTTTGGGGGTTCTCAAAAGAGAAGGATATCACCTTGAAAGGATGTCCTTGTGCGTCCTTCACAATGCCGAAGTACAAGCAAGTGCGATGTAGAATCATCATGGTAGAAGGTGGTTCGCTCTCAAGAGCTTGGGTTGTAAACTCACGTGGCATGGAAGTTGACACAAGGTCCAAGTATCCTACACATGCACAAAACAAAGCAAAGAACATATGCGCATGGTAGATAAACACATCATCCATCATGATGGTTCTCTTCTCTTGCACATAACCATTAGAAGCACAAGTGCATGAACAATATGATGCAACAATGGAAATATTCATGGCATGGGGAATATGGTGCAAAGAGGTAAGACAAGCAGGCGTCACAAGGAATATGTCAAAATCTCCAAACATATGTGAGAATGCTATGGGGGCAATCTCATTAGCAAGATAAAATCATGGTTGCGCTCAATACATGGAAAATTGTCTAGCATGAGAGAGGCAACATATGGAGATATATGACGGCAAGCAATAATAATCATGTGCAAAGCATGTAGATGGTTGTCATCAACCGCATGAAATGAGCAAGTATGAATCATCAGTGGTGCAACAAGGCAAGTAGTAATCAAGTGGTGCAAGCTAGTGGAGCGAAGACGCAACACACTAGAGTAAATCATGGCAATTATGTCACGTGAGCAAATAACAGGCATAGACAATGCACATGACATGTCGCAAGCACGAACACAAAGCAAGATCATAGTATCATCATAGGTATGGGGCACAAAGAAAACATGGCAATAACAAGCAATATCTCCACCAAGCTTGCAAATACACAGACAAGTATGAGAATCAATCATCATGTGTAATGCAAAGCATGGGTCACAAATGCATGGCAAAGGTATAGGAATGTGCATATCATGCTAAGTGAACATGGCAAGATGGGCAAGTGATATATAATGGACAATAAACCATAGCCAAGTGAGGGCCATGTAGAAGAAATGCGTGAAGTCTTTGCGCGAAGAGAGTGGTGGGAAAGACAATCCATGGGATCCCAAGTCATCATTGCTCTCTAGAGCTCGTTTTGTCAGCTCATGGGATTGCGAGGTTGAAAAGTATTCATGGGTACCTACACAATAGAGACACAAACCAAAGAGATTGTGCGTGTGGTAAATGTACATATCATCCGTCTTGATGTGTATGTGCACGTGAAAGTTAGCACAAGAGAAGCATCGCTCAAAGAAATTTGATGCATGGTATAAGAACATGTCATCCATCATGAAAGAATAGTTATTGTGTATAACACGATGTGGATGCAAATTGAGCATACAAGTATATGGCACATCAATAGCATGTTTATTCATGGGAAGCATATTGTGCACACAATTATTGGGATCATGCAATGGATGGGTGTGATCAAAATATCCTAAAATGTATGACGAAAGTATGGGCGTCTCCTCATGAGCAATATTGGAAACATCATATGGGAAAATGGAGAATATCCAAAACAATGCATATCCGAAGCTAGGTGTTCATGGCATGGCATATGAGATAACTGATGCAAAGGAAGCATATCAATATCATCACAAGAAAAACAAATGCCAATTACCATTGGCTTTTCATCTATTCCATATGTGCAAATTGGGTTTATTTTAATAGCATATGCATAGTCACTATGAATAGATTGCAAATATGACATATGATTGATCTCATGCATAGCACATGACAAGTCAAGCGGGTTGTCAAACATGATGTGACCTAAAGAATTGTCACAAGAAATCCTATGTAACATGGCATCACAACTAAGAGACTCCACACGGTAATCATCTTACTCATCATAAATGGGTAAATCATTGCATGGGGAAATCATACTAGCATGAAGCATGTCAATAGGGGGATCAGCATCATGCAAACAACCAATGTCAAGAATGTCCACTAGTGGGACTAGAGCATCACCGTCACCTATGTTACCGTTTTCATTCCATTCAAATGGTGTAGGTGGGGTGGGAAAGACCAAATGGTGGTCGTCTTCATCTTGATGGAACCATGTGAGGGGTGCATCATATTCCACCATGGCCATCGTCTTGTCCAAAGGGAGGACGAAGTCATCGCGAGTCGGCACGTCATCATAGATGGGACCTAGCACCAAATGAGAAGACACAATAGAGGTAGAGGTCAAGTCATTAGAAATGCAAATGGCCTCACATGCCTTATCAACTATCACACTCTCTCTATGTGGTGGTTCACTCACTCCCTCAAAATAGGTGCGCTCGAACTCACATATGGTGGAGTCACTCATCTCACTCAAGTGGTGGGGGTTGTGGCTCTCCTCACATGGGAATTGTGGAAACACATCATATGTCGGGCTAGTGGTGAAGTCACTCTCACTCTCAATATGGTGGAAAAAGTCACTCAAGTCATCATATGTCGTCGTGGTCGAAGGGAAAATCCCATGCTCAACCATCTCATTGTTGTCGCCGTGGATGAAGGCCGAAGATGGCATGTCATCACTCTCGCCTCCTAAGATGGAAGCATCATCCTTGCTCGTCACCATGTCGTTCGCCTCCAAAGCTTGGTCCTTTGATGGCTCCATAGTCGTAGTCGTCACCGCACCATATTGAAAAAGAGTCAAAGTAGACTCGGCATCGTCAATGCCACAAAGAGGGATGGCGGTGGAGTTAAACTTGGGAGCACCGTCTTGGAGCTCGTCGGGCTTGGACATCTTGGTGGTGCTATCCTCATGCTCGTTCTCATGGAGCTTGGTCGTCGCGAAGTGAGCTTGGGGTCGAGAAGCCATGGCCTTAATGAGTTCTTGTTCTGCCTTGAGAGCACCAATGTAGTTGTCGTCGAGGGACTTGTAGTTCTCGAGGAAGATCGTCTTGGAGATGTCATTGTGCAATCCCATCATGAAGTGGAACTTCATCGAAATGGGGTCGTCGATGCTGGCTCGTCGGAAGGCTTTCTTCATCTCGTTGAAGTACTCGTCGATGGATTTGTATCCTTGGGTGGTGTTCTCCAATTGGCGTAGAAGTTGTTCCATGTAGGTTGGAGGCATGAACTCTCGTCGCAAAGCTCTCTTCGTCTTGGGCCAACTCATGTCGTAGCTCTTCGAAGGTGTGTGAAGCCACCATGTGTACGTGTAGCCGTGGAAGTTTCTTGTGGCGCACTTCACTTGATCTTCGGGAGGAACTTGATGAAGCTTGAGGTAGTCGTCCATCAAACGTTCCCACTCGAGATAATCCTCGGGTTCTGGAGTTCCATAGAAAGGAATCTCATGGTCGAAGTCGAGGTCGTAGTAGGTCGTGGAAGTCGCGGACTTGAGCTTGGGGGGCTTCTCTTGAGCGTAGTCTTGAGGTTCTTGTTGGCGAAGATGCCATATATCCGAAGGCGAAGATGCCTTGAGAGATGGTGAAGTCGTTGAGCGGTTGTTGGTGTTGAGCTCTTGACCTTCACGTACTTGTTGGTGATGGTGTCGATGCCGATGTGATTTTGCCGGAGATGGTAGCTCGGAGACATGTGCTCTTGAGCGTCTTCTCGAAGATGAGGAAGAATTCTTGTAGGACTTGATGATGGCTTTGATCTCCTCCATTTGAACTTGCCTCTTGGCGTCGGTAGAGTTATTCGTGGCATCGAACTCGTCGTCGTTGTTGTAGACCGAAGATGAAATGCCTTGCCTATCCATCACAAGACTCGAGTAGACGTGAGTAGGAAATGAGATAAACAATACCAAGTTACCTTTTCCCAAAGTTGAGGATGTATCCCATTTCACTCAATGTGAGATGAAAGAATAGTGGAATTGGTACCAGACTTGTTCACTCACACGTACAAACTAAAGCTTATGGAGTAGCTCGGTGAGGATAATGGCACAAAAATTTAATGCAAAATGTTAGCAAGAGTCAATAATGTTGAAAGAGATTCACAAATTCACAAGTGAAACAAGTAGACCAATAGCAATATGGGTGGTACACGAAAACACACACATGGATAGATAAAATGGGGTCGTGCAACCAAGGAATGAGCACAAAATATGGAATCCATGGAAAACGCTCGTGTTGCACAACTCAAGAGAGAAGCTAGCACGATTTCTCTATAGGCGGATACGACACTTGTGCACAACCTATAAGATGCAAAATGTATCGACTTTCTATCCCAAGTATGCTATATATGTATGTTGTTCCGGTGGTATGATCCAAGATGATCGGATATGACAATCTTATATGCGATGTGGTATGATGCTATGGCACTTGCTTACAAGCTTCTTTGCTCTTTCTCTTTTTCTTAAAAGCTTGTTCTTTTTTTGTTTTGTGTATGGCCACTTTTGCACAATGCACAATCCAAGATAGCAATTTTATATATGTGGGAACAAACTTGAGGCACAAGAGATGGTATGATACCAATATGATATGGTATGTATGCAATGTATGGTGTAGATCACTAATGTGCACAAGTAACGTTGCCGGCAATACTCGAAGGCTAGTCTCAATAGGCAAGTGACGCAAAATGGGCTAGGGGTCATCAATGCAATGGCAAGGGAATATACAATGGAGGGATACCACAATACCAAGATGATATGGAGGTTACCGTCCGTGTCGATGATGAGTGGCTGTGATCTTGATGGAGATATCAAGATGATGGAGAATCGTCCCTAAGTAGCCGAAACACCTTAGGAAACAGAAAAACTGCGAACTCAAAATCTCAAACGTCAAATGTCAAAATGGTGGTAGCGGGATGCGGTGGTGGTTGCGGAAGCTCAATGGGATTGCGGAAATGCAATGATGGGTTTGCGAGTAGGCAATGCGGAAATGGAGGGTAAGGTGGTGGACTATACACGATGTCAGAGTTGGATGCATCGTCCCTAAGTAGCCGAAACACCTTAGGAGACACAACTCACAATACAAACAAAATTGGGTTAAGTTGGGGTGGCGGAAGTGTATGGTGGGTAAGCCTATGCGGTAGTGGTGGTGGTGGTGGATGATGAATAAGCAACCATACCTAAGTAGCCTAGACACCTTAGGACACTCAAATCACTCCTCAAGCAACCACTAATACGATGGGGAACAAAAATGGTTAGGTTGCGGAAGTCGGTGGTGGTGTAGCGGATGACGTGGTGGAAGCCCAAGGCAAAGATGCCACAATTCACAACATTTGATGGAGTCAATATATGTTGGTGGTATTTTTGTGGGGAGGGGGATGTCAAGAGCTTCAAAACTAGCTAAAGAACGTCCAAATCGGAGTTCGGATGAATTAGTTATGGCCGAAACAAAATTTTAGCAAAGTCAGTTTCTACAGGTTACGGACGTCCGGAAAAGGACGGATGCCCGGGGGCCGGACGTTCGGCGGGCTCAGAAATCCGTAAATTTGGCTCGAGTTAGGGGTTCTGGATGTCTGGAAAAGTTCGGACATCCGGTCGTTTCAGGGGCTCCGGACGTTCGTAAAGTGCCGGTCGTCCGGAGGGTCGGGGTCAACGCAAAATTCGAGTTTTAGGACGCGATTTTGGGTGGAATATGGGGATTTTGGGGTCAAAATTGATGAGATTTTGTGGGTGAAAGATGGCGTAACTTGGGGAGATGCTAGATCCACTTGAAACCAAGCAAATCCATGGATAAAAATCAACAAAACTTCCTCAAACCAACAAATCACAAAAAATTGGGGCTATTTTTGGTGGGGATTTTCGAAATTGGGGAAGAACACAAAAAAATTAGGCTAGAGACAACGAGGGGAGGCTCCAAAATCATAATCAACGTGGCTCATGATACCAAGATAATATAGGGTAGAACCCTAATCGGCCTATCTTTCACGAAAGGAGCGGATCTCGTGATGAACACGAAGAACACGAGAAGGGAAACGAGGGGAAAATCACAAGGGGAACACAAGAGAACACTCAAACCAACCAGTATGATCACACATGTGCTAGATCCTCCAAACACGAAGGAAGATACAAGATCCAAAGTCAACAACGCACGATACAAGAGGTAGCCGGTCTTCTTCGTGAGGAGGTCTTGAATCTACAAGGGGATCTTCCCGTAAAGGGGTCTTTAATCCAAGGTGGATCTTCTCAGGACAGGGGCCGCGGTCTCTCTCAAGGAGTAGATCCGATATGGATGAGCGAAGCTCTATCTCACAAATGAGCTAACACAGCGCTGACCCTAGAAAGGAGGTGGAGGTGGTCTCTTTATAGTGTTAGCCACGAAGGGGTAAGTGGGAGAGGGGTACAAGGCCAAAGGCCCGTGGCTGCACACAGGCGGGTACCAGACGACCGGTGGTGGTCGGACGTCCGGTGGCTCAGGAAGGTCCGGACGTCCGGCGTGTGTCGGATGTCCGTTGATTCTTCTCGGGTGTAGTAGCACCGGTCGGCCGGTCTGCGCCGGTCGTCCGGGCGCTGGTACTCGTCGGATGTCCGGTATTCGTCGGACGTCCGGCCGCTGTAGCACTCGTCGCCTGGAGTTCTTCTAGCCGTCTGGGCTGCGTCAGGTACCGGATGTCCGGTGGCTATAGCTTGTAGCAGCTCCGCTTCTTTCGTCTTCTCTTCCATGCTTCCCTCGCGGATGGTGTAGTTGTACATTTGCGCTCGCACTCCTCCTCGTCGTCCGTACTATTCCAACAATACCTATGCATGCACACAAGTGGAGGTTCACATAGTATACCATCCTCGAAGGGGTCAAGTGAGCATGTGTAAAGGAGATGATTCACCTGTGTGTATGTGAAGTAGATGTCGCACGTGTCACTCGCCGAACAGACTCTTGACATGGTGATGTCCGTAGGCTGCTCCGCATCAGATACTCTTCGGGATCGTTGCTTCCATTGAACTTGGGCATGATGAACTTTAGCTTGCCGTAGCGTTGCTCTTCATTGTGTTGGGGTCGGGGATGATGACGGCCATTATGTTGATGATTGTCAAGCTCATGTTGCTCTTGGTAGGAGGGTTGTTAACCTCATGTTGATCTTGTCATGGAGGATTCTCATTGTCTTCATTCTCTTGGTGAACTTGATGTCCTTGAGGATCTTGTGGGGGGGGGGCCTTGTCGAGATTGAGGACGAACTTGAGGAACTTGACGATGCACGCGAGGTTGAAATCTTCGTTTGTGAGCTTCTTCGTGAAGTGCTACCTCTTGTTCACGCCAATGGCGATTACGTGTGGCGACGGCGTGGCTTGAATCTCGAAGGTCACGTTGCGCCTCAAGTGCTTGAGATTCACGGAGTTGTTGTTGTTGGCGTTGTGCCTTGGCATCTTGTGCATCTTGGTGTAGACGCTCTCGCTCTTCCTCTTCATGTTGGTATTGTCGATGCCGTTTTCGTGCTAGCGCAAAAGCCTCTTGGGTTTCACGTTGTCGGTGCTCTTGAGAGTTGGTGTCGCGTAGAGGATTTTGCTTGAAGATCGTTGCATGCGGCACATCGAAGAGTGTTCGATGTCCGTGTACGTGAGCCGGAGAGGGTGAAGTCGGAGTGTCGACTTGAGCGGCTCCTTCTTGATGAAGATGAAGTGGAAGAAGAGCGGTTGAGCAACAAAGCGCGAATCTCGTCCATTCTTGTGTGGTTCTCTTGCTTGTGATCATTGAGCTTGTGTTCGAAGTTGTCCCTTGCACGTTGCTCGGAGAGTCACAAGTCGGCGGCGAGGTTGTTGATGCGTTCACTAATTGCTTGTTTCTATTGATGCAATGCACGTGGTGCACCAAAGAGGTGGCTCTTGGTGACGTAGGAGTTCATGTCGTCGTCGTGCTCAATGAAGAGTGGGTTGGTAGAAGTACTTGGCCTATCCATCATTCCAAGAGAAAAATGTGAGTGGTAGAAAGAGAAGAACGAATACCAAATGTACCTTGACAGAAGTTGAAAGTGGATCAATGATCACTACAATGTGGACAAGGAAATAGCACAATTGGTGCAAATTCTTGTCGGTTTCTCAAACCTACACAAGTAAAATCTTATGGTGGAGCTTGGTTAGGATGGTCGCACAAAATTTGATGCAATTGTAAGTGAGCTTCAACAATGTTGAAAAAGATTCGCAAGATTGCAATGCAACAAGTAGACCAAGCAATATAAGGTACACGGAAACACACACGCAAAAGATAAGTGGGGTCATGAAACCAAGGGTGAGCCAAAATGTGGAATCCACAAAAATGCTCTTGTTGCACAACACTAGAGAGATTCTAGCACGATTGCACAATAGGCGGATACAAAGTCTTGTGCACAACCTACTAAGCAAAAATGCAACGACTTCTATCCCAAGTATGCTCTATGCAAGGTGTTTCGATGATATGATCCAAGATGATCTAGTATGACAATCTTAATGTTGTATGATGCTATTGTTCTTGCTTAAAAGCTCTTTTCTTATCTTTCCCTCTTGCTTAAAAGCTTGTTTGGCTCTTTGTTGTTTGAGATCTTTTCTCATGCAATGCTTAACGAACCAAGATACCAATTGTGTATGCGATGATGACAACCTTGTGACATAAGAGATGATACCAAGATATGCAACAATGATGTATGTATGCTATGGGAAGTATGATCACTAATGTGCACAAGTCTTGTTGCGGGCAATACTCAACGGCTAGTCTCGATGGGTAAGCGACGCAAAGGAGTAAGGCTTTGATGGCTATCAATGTAATGGCAAGAATGATATGTCCAATACCAAGGTGAGGTTACCGTTTCGTCGGTTCCTCATCCGTAAGCAAGAACAGATGACGATGATCCAATGAGTGTCACGAATACCAAGATGTAGTCGAGGTGGTCGCTGTTGATGACGCGTCCGTGGAGAAGATGAGCGGCGGTGATGTTGATGTTGAACCGTACCTAAATAGCCGAAACACAAGTAGGACACGGAACCGCAACTCAAATTCTCAAAGCAAAATTGGACCAAAATTGTCGGAGTTGGTGTTGTTAAGCGGTGGTTGTGTATGTGGTATATGGTGGAGGTATGCGGAAGTATATGTGGGCACCGGAACAAAATTTGGCGAAATATGGACGGAAAACGGGCGGCGGAGAGGAAGTGATGCTGCTAGGGGCCGGATATCCGGGCTTGATGGACGGATGTCCGGGGTGCCGGATGTCCAGTGTAACGCCCTCGATGCGGCTATATCTCCCACGTGTCGAAGCACGACTTAGAGGCATAACCGCATTGAAAGCAATGTCGCAAGTGAGGTAATCTTCACACAACCCATGTAATACATAAGGGAAAAGATACATAGTTGGCTTACAATCGCCACTTCACATAATTACAGGAATAAAGCATTACATCATCCAGATACAAACAAGGTCCGACTACGGAACCAAAATAAAAGAAGAACCCCAAATGCGACACGGTCCCCGATCGACCCCAACTGGGCTCCACTACTGATCAACTAGAACGAGACAACACAAAGGACAAGATCTTCAACGAGCTCCTCCTGAGCTTGGTTGCGTCATCTGCACGGTACGACGGCACCTGCAAACTGGTTTGGAAGTATCTGTGAGCCACTGGGACTCAGCAATCTCGCACCCTCGCGATCAAGACTATTTAAGCTTATGGATAAGGTAAAGGTATGAGGTGGAGCTGCAGCAAGCGACTAGCATATATGGTGGCTAACATACGCAAATGAGAGCGAGAAGAGAAGGCAAAGCACGGTCGAGAAACTATGATCAAGAAGTGATCCTAGAACAACCTACGTCAAATAACTCCAACACCGTGTTCACTTCCCGGACTCCGCCGAAAGAGACCATCACGGTTACACACGCGGTTGATTGATGCATTTTAATTAAGGTCAACTTCATGTTTTCTACAACCGGACGTTAACAAATTCCCTTCTGCCCATAACCGCGGGCACGGCTTTCGAAAGTTCAAATCCCTGCAGGGGTGTCCCAACTTAGCCCATCACAAGCTCTCACGGTCAACGAAGGAATAGACCTCCTCCCGAGACATTCCGATCAGACTCGGTATCCCGGTTCTTCAAGACATCCTTGAAAATGGTAAAACAAGTCCAGCAAAGCCGCCCGATGCGCCGACATCCTGATGGGAGCTGCACATATCTCGTTCTCTGGGCAACACCGGATAGGTCAAGCTACGAGTAAAACCAGCCCTCAAGTTTCCCCGAGGTGGCCCCGCAGGCTGCCCATTTCGGACAAACACTTAGACAAGCACTGGCCCGGGGGGGTTAAAATGAAGATGACCCTCGGGATGCGCGACTCCCAAGGGAAAAAGGCTAGGTGGCGAATGGTAAAACCAAGGTTGGGCCTTGCTGGAGGAGTTTTATTCAAAGCAAACTGTCAAGGGGTTCCCATTATAACCCAACCGCGTAAGGAACGCAAAATCCGGGAACATAACACCGATATGACGGAAACTAGGGCGGCAAGAGTGGAACAAAACACCAGGCATAAGGCCGAGCCTTCCACCCTTTACCAAGTATATAGATGCATTAATTAAATAAGATATATTGTGATATCCCAACAAGTAAACATGTTCCAACAAGGAACAACATCTCCATGTTCCAACGAGGAACAAAACTTCAATCTTCACCTGCAACTAACAACGCTATAAGAGGGGCTGAGCAAAGCGGTAACATAGCCAATCAACGGTTTGCTAGGACAAGGTGGGTTAGAGGCTGGGTTCAACAATATGGGAGGCATGATAAGCAAGTGGTAGGAATCGCAGCACAGGCATAGCAAAAGAGCGAGCAACTAAGCAAGCAAAGATAGAAGTGATTTCGAGGGTATGATCATCTTGCCTGAAATCCCGCAAGGGAGAAGAACGAGTCCATGAAGAAGACAAACGGACGTAGACGAACGGGTCCTCAGAAACGCGACGTTACCGAAACCAACCCAAAGAAGCAAACACCGGAAATAAGCACACAACATAGTAAACAACCAGCACATGAACATGGTATGAGATGCGGGATGCGGTATGCGATGCATATGCATGATTTGCAAGGGAATGAAAGACCTGGCCTCAACTTGGAAATCCAAGTATGCCACTGGAAAGATGAGATGAAATCGCTTGAAAACGATATAAAGATCACCGGAATCGGAGTTACGGTTTGGAAATGGCAAGCAATTCAAATGACACCGGTCTGCGATATACAGCAAGTAGCCAACTAAATGCAACAAGATGAACATGCTACAACACTCAAACATGGCAACAAAATACATGGCACAGATCCACTCAAGATGCTTAACAAAATATGAACACTGAGCTACGGCCAATTAATCCATTAACAGGTTCAAACAAGCATGGCAAAAGTGCATTTGGTAAACAGATTTCAGACATAGTGAAATTAACACTTGTCTGGAATTTCAGATCAGGTAGCACACTTCGGAGCATGAAAACTATATGCTACAGGACCTGAACATGGCAAAGTAAAGTATGACATGGAACTACTCAAATAGCTTAACAAAAGTCCCTTAGTGACCTTGAGCCAAAAGGGATCAGAAAATACAATTGCAAGCATGCGAACATGGCAAAAACATAGTCGGTTCTCAGACTTAGTGAAAACTGGAGCATGCTGAAAACAGATATCAAGTAGGCATGTTAACGAGCTCGATGCGCTCACTACAGAGCAAGGCATGACAATCTAAGCATACACCCATCAAGAATACACATTATACAAGCTAGACATGGCAAGAACAATAACATGGCATGCATGGATCAACTACAACATCCTCGGCAAAATCGCTAACAAGTAGACAATCTGCCCAGATTCACGAAATAGCAAAAGTAGAGCTCGATTGGCTCAAGCTAGATTGCTCCATAATTGCAAACAAAGACATGGACGGATAGAGCACCACAAGATTAACAAAACATCCTTACTGATCATCCTCAAAAGAGGCATGGATCACTAGAAACAACATGAACATATGGCATAATGAGATAACCAGACAAATGACTTGGTGGAAATGCTAAGTCCCTGAAATCAGCATTAACAAGTGCACTACTTTGCAAGCTTATGCTAGTCACCACACACATCACAAAAATACATGGGTTGCACCTATGGATAGATGGCAAAACATATAACAAAACACATGCAGGGCTCATGGGCATATCATGCACACAATAATCATGGCAAAAATGACAAATATCTAAATGGAGCAGCAGATCTGACAATTATCTCAACTAGCACTTTTCCAACAGCATTTCGGGCGTCAAGATGAACTCAAATGAAAATGATGCAATGAGATGAAATGATGTACTCTCTGAGACGAACATTTAGATATGCTATATGCGCAAAACGGATCTACGGATGCAAAGTTACGGCATGATGAACATGGGCATATGGATCTGGGAATTTCGGGGACTTAGTGAAATTATACCTCCGTGAAAAGTCAACTTCACGAAATCTAAGGTTCGCCGGCGCGGTTCTCGCCGGAGATGGCGGGGAGAGAGATGGAACTCGCCGGAGATGGCGGATCCGGGCCGGATCTCGCCGGATCCGGCCGGATCCCGGCGCGGGGCGGCGGAGGAAGGCTGCCGGCGGGCGGCGGTTCGAAGGACGAGGCGGCGGGGCGAACTCCGGTGATGCATGGTGGCGCCGGAGGGTGACGCGACGGAGCGGCGAGCTCTTGCGGCGGAGAGGCAGAGGCGGGAGGCGGCCGTTGCCGGAGATGGGGGCGCGGCTCCGGCGACCTCTAGCGCGGGCGGCGGAGGGAGAAAAAGCGGCGACAGCGAGCTCCGGTCGCCGGGGTTGGTCGCCGGCGACGGTCGTGAGGGCGGCGCGAAGATCCGGCGAGGTTGTGGGCGCGGGCTCCCGCAGGGCGGCGGCGGCGGCGGCGAGATGGGCCCGCGCGGGCCCCGGATGGGCTCCGCGGGCCGCGGCGGTGGTGGGAAGTGGCGGCGACAGGTGGCACGTTGTGAGTGGGCGAGGGCGGCGGCGGCGATGACGTGGCGACTCCGGATTGGTCCGGGTGAGGTGGCAGTGCGGCGGTGGACATGTCCGGCTCCGCCCGGACGTGTCCGGCGGCGCGGTGGAGAAGAGGCTAGGGTTTCGTCCGCGAAAATGAACGGGGTGCACATATTTATAGGTAGAGGGAGCTAGGAGAGTCCAAACGAGGTGCGGTTTTCAGCCACGCGATCGTGATCGAACGTTCTAGATGATGGAGGAGGTTTAGGTGGGTTTTGGGCCAAATTGGAGGGGTGTTGGGCTGCAACACACACGAGGCCTTTTCAGTCCCTCGGTTAACCGTTGGAGCATCAAACGAAGTCCAAATGGCACGAAACTTGACAGGCGGTCTACCGGTAGTAAACCAAGGCCACTTGGCAAGTCTCGGTCCAATCTGGAAATGTTTAATCCCCACACACGAAAGAAAGGTAGAAATGACCACCGGAGGAGAACGAAGCGCCGGAGTGCAGAACTAACAACGGGAAAAATGCTCGGATGCATGAGACGAACACGTATGCAAATGAAATGCACATGATGACATGATATGCAATGCATGACACGCAAGCAATGACAAGGCAACAACAGCGAATAACTGGACGACACCTGGCACATCGGTCTCGGGGCGTTACATCCAGGTTGTCGGGCTGGATGTCCGGGCTCTGGATCCGGGGACGAACATGATGAACACCGCGTGGAGAGGTGAAATCCGCTCCAAATTTGGCGGAATTTGTGGATGGAAATTGGGGAAAAGTGGATGGAAGGCTAGATCTACCTGCAACACACGAAATCTGCGGATCAAATCCGACAAAACTTCATCACAAAAAAAATTTGGGGCTATTTTTGTGGGGAATTTTAGAATTAGGGACAAAATCAACAAAAGCTAGGCTAGAAACACAATGGGGAGGCTCCGAAATCATGATCAACGTGGCTCTAGATACCAAGATGATGTAGGGTAGAACCCTAATCGGCCGATCTTTCACGAAGGGAGAGGATCCCGCAACGAACACGAGGAACATGGGGAGGGAAACGAGGGAAAACATGGGGGAAACACAAGAGAAACACTAAACCAACAAGAAATAGTCACACATGTGCTTGATCCTCGAGTACAAAAGAAATCACAAGATCCACGGACAACTAAGGACGATACAAAGGTAGCCGGTCTTCTCCGTGAGGAGGTCTTGAAGTTCTTCTCCGCAAGGAGGTCTTGAATCCAAAGGGATCTTCTCCGAAGAGGGGCCGAAGATCTCTCTCGTGGAGTAGATCCGATGTGGATGAGCAATGCTCTATCTCTAAATATGAGCTAAACCAATGCTAACCCTAGAAAGTTGAACGAGGAGGAGTATATATAGTCTAGGGGGTTGAAGGGGTACACGGGCCTCAGGCCTTCACTATGCGCAGACACGGGAGGACGTACGTCCGAGCGTTGGGCCGGATGTCCGGGATTTCACGAGGGGCCGGATGTCCGGGCTGGAGCGACGGGCCTTGTTGATCTCAGGTTCGGAGGGGTCCGGATTTCCAGGCTGGAGGCCGGATATCCGGGAGCTCGGGAAGGGCCGGATGTCCGGGCTGGCGGGGCCGGATGTCCGGGGCCTGTAGATGCTTGGTGGCTGTGCAGCTTGGTGATGGACGGCGCTCCAGGGGCCGAACATCCGGGGTCGTGGCCGGATGTCCAGGTCCTGGGAGTTGTTCTTGACTCCTTCTGTCGGTTCTCTTCATCCATGAACTTGGGGGCTTGTCCGTCTTCACGTGCATCTTCAGGAGGGTCCTCTTGGTACCTAATCATGAACAACAACTCGGACTTAGGTAGTAGCCATGTCTCATACATAGAAAGTGGATGTTCGGAGAGGAGGGAGTTCACCTTATCTTCCATAGCCTTGGCTCTTGCTCTTGTCATTGGTCCAAGTGGTGTCGTTGGAGGTGTAGGTACGTCCATGGGGATGATCGTGGGATGCTCCACATCAGCATTCCTAGCATCGATCAATATATATGTGGAAACAATATCTCCACTATGGAGGACACGGAATTTTGGGGCAGCACGCCAGAACGCGTCATGAGAAAATGAAGTTCTTTCAAGGACTGCCATGTGAAGGACCACTGTTCACTGAAACGGTCATAACTTTGTCATTCGTACTCTGTTTCGGACCCACAAGTAACCAAAATGCTCTCGACGAGCGTTGCAATCTAGAAAATTCTTCCGGCTTGCACAGGAGTCCCGGAGGACCCTCTAATTCGGCCCCTAAGGAGGACCTTTTGCCCCTGAAAGTCAAAGAACATCATTTGCCGCTTCTTTTCACACAAGTTTCTGAACCCATTAGCACTCCTTTGGACGGAAATCCGAGAGATTATGGTGAGTATAAACATTAGTTCGCTTGGTAAGGACAAACGTTGCATTTTGCACATCCTCTATGATCCGGGGAATGCCATTTGGTTCTAAATTAAGGAAAAATAAGGCGACTATAAGCCTTATTCTCCTTGATTTGTCCGTGTGGCATGATGTAGCGTATGTGTGTGACAACCAATAATAGGAGGGCATTCCTGGCATCGGTCAATATATATGTGGAAACAATATCTCCAGTATGGAGGACACAAAATTTTGGGGCGGCGTGCCAGAACGCTTCATGAGGAAATGAAGTTCATTCAAGGACTGCCATATGAAGGACCGTTGTTCACTAAAATGGTCATAACTTTGTCATTCGGAGTCTGTTTCAGACCCAATAGTATTCAAAGTGCTCATGACGAGCATGGGAATCTAGAAAATACTTTCGGCTTGTGCAGAAGGCCCGGAGGACCCTCAAATTCGGCCCCTAAGAAGGACTTTTATCCCTTGAAAGTCAAAGAACATCATTTGTCGCTGCTTTTTAGACAAGTTTCTGAACCCATTGGCACTCCTCTAGAAGGAAATTCGAGAGATTACGGTGAGTATAAATATTAGTCTGCCTAGTAAGGACAAACATTGCATTCTGCACATGCTCTATGATCCGGGGAATCCCATTTGGTTGTAAATTCGAGCAAATAAGCCGACTATAAGCCTTATTCTCCTTGTTTTTGCCGTGTGGCATGCCGTAATGTACATGTGTGACCTACAATAATAGGAGGGCATTCCTGGCATCGGTCAATATATATGTGGAAACAATATCTCCACTATCAAGGACACAAAATGTTGGGGCGGTGTGCCAGAGCGCCTCATGAGAAAATGAAGTTCTTTCAATGACTGCCATATGAAGGACCGGTGTTCACTAAAACGGTCATAACTTTGTCGTTCGGAGTCCATTTAACACCCACAAGTAATCAAAATTGTCGCGACAAGCGTTGGAATCTAGAAAATACTTCCGGCTTGCACAGAACTCCCAGAGGACCCTCAAATTCGGCCGCTAAGCGGGTCTTTTTGCCCCTGGAAGTCAAAGAATATCATTTGCCGCTGCTTTTCAAAGAAGTTTCTGAACCCATTGGCACTCCTCTGGAAGGGAATCTAAGAGATTATGGTGAGTATAAACATTACTCCGCCTGGTAAGGATAAACATTCCATTCTGCACATGCTCTATGATCTGGGGAATCCCATTTGGTTATAAATTCAAGAAAAATAAGGTGACTATAAGCCTTATTCTCCTTGTTTTTTCCGTGTGGCATGATGTAACATACGTGTGCGACAACCAATAATAGGAGGCCATTCCTGGCATCGGTCAATATATATCTAGAAACTATATTGCCACTATGGAGGACACAAAATTTTTGGGCGGCGCACCAGAACGCGTCAGGAGAAAATGAAGTTCTTTGAAGAATTGCCATATGAAGGAACGATGTTCACTAAAACGGTCATAACTTTGTTATTCTTAGTCCGTTTCAGACCCACAAGTACTCAAAATGCTCGCGACGAGCGTGGGAATCTAGAAATTGATGCGGAGCATCCTATGGACATCACCATATGAAGAGTCCGTTTGACAAGTGACACGTGCGACATCTACTTCGCATACATAAACGTGAATCATCTCCTTTACACATGCTCACTTGACCCCTTCAAGGATGGTTTACTACTTGACACTCCACTCGTGTGCATACATAGGTATTGTCGGAACACTCCGGATAATGAGGAGGAGTGCAACTGCCAAGGAACAAGTACACCATCCGCATGGGAAGCGTGGAAGCGAAGACGGAAGAAGACGGAGCTGTAGAGTCTACAGCGGCCGGACGACCGACGTGCCACCGGACGTCCGACACTCTACTGCACCCAAACAACCGGTGTCCACCAGATGTCCGACACACCTTCCACTCACCCAGACGAAGATGCTACTGTGGCCGGACGACCGACGCGACAATGGGCATCTGATAACCTCCAGCGACCGGATGACTGACATCGTCCGGAAATCCGAAGCCACTTCAACTGAGCCGACACGTCGGACGTCTAATCCACACCGGACGTCTGGTACCTCACGAGCCATCGGACCTCCGACACCGACCGGACATCCGGTACCTGCCTGTGCGCAGCCGCAGGCCTTTGGCCTTGTATCTCTCTCTCCCACTTACCCTTCGTAGCTTAGACTATAAATAGACCTCCCCCTTCTCCTTTCTAGGGTTAGCAAATGTGATAGCTCATTTAGAGATAGTGCCCCTTCTCCTTTCTAGGGTTAGCAAATGTGATAGCTCATTTAGAGATAGTGATTTGCTTATCCATCCAGATCTACTCCACCGAGAGAGACCGTGGCCTCTACGGAGAAGATCCATCTTGGATTCAAGACCCCTCACGGGAAGATCCGTCTAGGATACTATCAAGACCTCCTCTTGGAGATGAACTTTGCCTTGTATCTTTCCCTTTGTTGTTCATGTACCTTGTGGATCTTGTGTGTTTGATTGTCTAGTGGATGTGTGATTGGACTTGTTCTTGAGTGTTTCCTCTTATGATTTCTCTCCGTTCTTCCCCGTGTTCTTCCTTTTCTTCGAGCGAATCCACTCTAATCGTGAAAGATTGGCCTACACCGGCTTAGCCGCGTATTATATGGTATCATGAGCCACGTTGATCACGTATGTGGAGTCCCAACCATCGTTTTCTAGCCTTCTTTTGCTTCATTTTGTCCTAAATTTCGAAAATCCCCACTAAAAATAGCCCCCATTTTTTTGTGATTTGTTAGTTTGATGATGTTTTGTTGATTTTGATCCATGGATTTGCTTGTTTTCAAGTGGATCTAGCGTCTCCCCAAGTTTTCCGACCTTCCATCCATGAAATTTGATCAATTTTGACCCCCAAATCCCCAAATTCCACCCAAAATCATGTCTCGGAGCTCAAATCCCGCATTGACCCCGACCCACCGGACGACCAACACTTCATCGGACGTCCGACGCCCAGGAAATCGGATGACCGACCATCACCGGACGTCCGACACCCCCGATCCCAAGCCAAAACATCAGATTTCCAGCCATTTCCGGACGTCCGTCGCGCGCTCCAGCCACCGGTCTTGCGACCCTTATCTGACGTCCGACACCTGCAAAAACTGACTTTGACTGATTCTTGTTTCGGCCATAACTAATTCATCCGAACTCCAATTTTTACGTTCTTTAGCTCGTTTTGAAGCTATTGACATCCTCATTCCCACAAAAATACTTCCAACATCGTTTGACTCCATCAATTGTTTGCAAATTTGGCATCTTTGCCTAGGGCTTCCGCCACATCATCCGCATAACCACCATAGCCTTCCGCAACCTAACCCATTTTGTTCCATATAGCATTAGTGGTTGTTTGAGTTGTGGCTTGCGTCTCCTAGGGTGTTGCGGCTACTTATGGACAGTTGCTTCTTCATCAACCACCACCATACGTTCCGCATAACCTCGTCCATCATACACTTCCGCCACCTCAACATAACCAAATTTTGTTTGAGCTTGTTTGAGTTGTGTGTTGTGTCTCCTAAGGTGTTTCGGCTACTTAGGGACGGTGATCTCAACTTCGACTCACATAACCCAATAACCCTCCACTTCGGCATTGCTTACTCCAAAATTCATCATTGCATATCCGCAATCCATTTGAGCTTCTGCAACACCACCACCGCTTTCCGCTACCACCATTTGACATTTGAGATTTTGAGTTTGCGGTTTTCCGTTTCCTATGGTGTTTCAGATAATTAGGAACGGTTCGACATCGAGATCACCGCCACTCATCATCGCCACGAGGTCGTCATCATATATAAGGACGGTAACCTCGACGACACCATTGTATATCCCCCTTGCCATTGCATTGCTAACCCCTAGCCAATTTTGCGTCACTTGCCTATCGAGACTAGCCATTTGAGTATTGCCGGCAACGTTACTTGTGCACATTAGTGATCATTGGTCTACAACTTCCATTGCATACATACCATATCATATTGGTATCATCTTGGTATCATATCATCTCTTGTGTCACAAGATTGTTGCCGCATATACACAATTGCTATTTTGGTTTGTGCATTTCGCATTGTGGCCATATCAAAAAAATAATAAGCTTTTAAGCAAAGAAAAAGAGTGCGCAAAGAGCTTGTAAGCAAGGGCCATAACATTGTATCATAGTGCATTACAATATATCGTATGGTATCATACTCGATCATCTTGGATCATCTTGTGCTAAAGCACCGGAACATACATACATAGCATACTTGGGATAGAAAGTTTATCCATTTTGCATCTTATAGGTTGTGCACAAGTGTCGTATCCGCCTATTGAGCAATCGTGCTAGCGTCTCTCTTGTGTTGTGCAACACAAGCGTTTTCCGTGGACTCCACATTTTGTGCTCATTCCTTGCTTGTACGACCCCATTTATTTATCCGTGTGTGCGTTTCCGTGTGTCCTTCATTGCTATTGGTCTACTTGTTTCACTTGCGAATTTGTGAATATCTTTCAACATTATTGACTCTTGCTAACATTTTGCATCAATTTTTTTTGTGCCACTATCCTCACCAAGCTACTCCATAAACTTTACTTGATAGGTGTGATTGAACAAGTCCGGTACCAATTCCACTATTCTTTCATTTCACATTGAGTGAAACAGTATAAATCCTCAACTTTGGGAAAAGGTAATTTGGTATTGTTTATCTCATTTCCTACTCACCTCTACTAGAGTCTTGTGATGGATACGCAAGGAATTTCACCTTCGGTCTACAACAACAATAATGAGTTCGATGCCACGAAAAACTCCACCGACGCCAAGATGCATGCTCAAATGGAGGAGATCAAAGCCCTCATCAAGTCCTACAAGCGATCCTCCTCATCTTCGAGAAGACGCTCATGAGAACATGGTTCTGAGCTACCATCTTCGGCAAGATCACATCGACATCGACACCACCACCGACAAGAATGTGAAGGTCAAGAGCTCAAGACCAACAACTGCTCAACGACTTCACCATCTCCCTTGGCATCTTGGCTAAGCGACTTCAAGGCATCTTCACCTACAGACATATGGCATCTTCGCCTACAAGCACCTCAAGACTATGCTCAAGAGAAGCACCCCAAGCTCAAGTCCGCGACATCCACGAGCTACTACGACCTCGACATCGACGACGTGATTCCTTTCTATGGAACTCAAGAACATGAGGAGTATCTCGAGTGGGAGCGCTTGATGGATGACTACCTCAAGCTACATCAAGTCCCTTCCAAAGAGAAAGTGAAGTGCGCCACAAGAAACTTCCATGACTACGTGTCCACATGATGGCTTCACACACATTCGGAGAGCTACGACATGAGTTGGCCCAAGATGAAGAGAGCTATGCGGCGATAGTTCATGCCTCCAACCTACACAGAACAACTTCTACGCCAATTGGAGAATACCAACCAAGGATCGTAGTCCATCGATGCGTACTTCAAGGAGATGGAGATTGCCTTGCGAGAAGCCGGCGTGGATGACCCCATTTCTGTGAAGTTCCACTTCATGATGGGATTGCACAACAATATCTCCAAGATGATCTTCCTCGAGAACTACAAGTCCCTCAATGACTACTACATTGGTGCTCTCAAGGCGGAACGAGAACTCATGAAGGCCAAGGCTTCTCCACCCTATGCTCACTTCGTGATGACCAAGCTCCAAGACGGCGAGCATCAGGCTAGTACCACCATGATGTCCAAGCCCGACAAGCTCCAAGACGACGCTCCCAAGTTAGACTCCAGCGCCATCCCTCTTTGTGGCATTGATGATGCTGAGTCTACTTCGACTTTATTTCAAGAAGGTGCGGCAACGACTATGTTTAGTACGAGATTGCTTCACACCTCGCGGTGCTTACACCTCTCACCTATCGAAGTTCTGTTCACCAGGATCCGAAGGAATTACCCCCTTGTCGTGCGGAGACCATCAAGGACCAAGCTTTGGAGGCGAGCGACATGGTGACGAGCAAGGATGATGCTTCCATCTTAGGAGGCGAGAGTGATGATGTGCCATCTTCGACCTTCATCCATGGCGACGGTGCCAAGATGATCGAGCATGGGATTTTCCCTTCGGTCATAGAGGAGAGTGATGATGTGCCATCTTTGTCCTTCATCCACGGCGATGACAACAAGATGGTTGACTCTTTTACCTCGACCACGACAACATATGATGACTTGAGTGACTTGTGCCACCATATTGAGAGTGAGAGTGACTTAACCACTAGCCCCATATATGATGTGTTGCCACAATTCGCATGTGAGGAGAGCCACAGCCACCACCACTTGAGTGAGATGAGTGAATCCACCATATGTGAGTTTGAGTGCACCTATTTTGAGGGAGTGAGTGAACCACCACATAGAGAGAGTGAGGTAGTTGATAAGGCATGTGAGGCCACTTGATGTAGGGCAGAACCCTAATCGGCCGATCGTTCACGAAAGGAGCGGATCCCGCGATGAACACGAAGAACACGAGGAGGGAAACGAGGGTAAACACGGGGAAAACACAAGAGAGAGACACTCAAACCAACAATAATGATTACACAAGTGCTAGATCCTCAAAACACAATAGGAGATACAAGATCCAAAGTCAACAACAGACGGTACACGGTAGCAGGTTCTTCTCCAAAGGAGGTCTTCAGTTCTTCCCTAAAAGGGGTCTTGAATCCTCTTGGGGGATCTTCTCAAGTGGAGGTTCGAATCTCCGAGGAGAAGGTAACCAAGTGGATGAGCAAAGCTCTCACACAAAATATGAGCTAATCGTTTGCTAACCCTAGCTAGAAGGAATAGGAGGTCTATATATAGTCTTAGTTAAAAAGAGGGGGGCGAAGGGGTACATGGGCTACGGCCCAACACGAAACAACACCCAGGCGTCGGACGTCCGGGAGTCACCGGTTGTCCGGAGGCTCGCGAGGATCCGGACATCCGGTGCCTGTCGGACGTCCGTAGATTCGGCTCGGGTGGTCTTCGGTCAGTCGTCCGGTCGGGGTCGGTCGTCCGTGGGACTCCGGAAATCCGTAGATTTGGCTTGGGTGCGGTGGTGTCGGTCGTCCGGTCGGGGTCGGACGTCTGGAGCCTGGAGATCGTCGAACGTCCGGTCCTGGCCAGTTGTCCGGAGCCTGTAGCTACCACTTCATCATTTCTTCTTCTCCGTCATCACGTCCATCTTCCTCTTCTTCTTCTCATTCCTCCTTAGCTTCTCCATGATACCTGAGCATGCACAGAGTGTCCGTATCAGGTAGTAGCCATGTCTCATGTGCATCGAAGTGGAAATGTGAGAGGAGTTATGTCACCTTGGTTTTGAGAGCTCTTGCACGTGCTCGTTTCATGGGTTCGCTAGGCACTTGGTGAGGCGATGGTAGGTCCATGGGGATGACCTTGGGATGCTCCGCATAATCTACCCTCCCTTGGGGAAGATCCGTCCTCAGATCAAATTCTTCATTACCATGGTAGGGAGATAGATCTTTGACGTTGAAGATGTCGTTTACGGAGTACTTGTCGCGTGGAATGTTGATCTTGTAGGCGTTGTCATTGTAGCATGCAAGCACCTTGAAGGGTCCATCCTCTCATAGTCGAAGCTTGGACTTGCGTTCTTGTGGAAATCGGTCCTTGCGAAGGTGTAGCCACATGAGATCACCAATGTTGAAGACCATGGGTTGCTTGCTGATGTTGAGCTTGGTCGCAAGTCGTTGTACTTGGCGCTCGATAGTATGTCTTGTATCTTCATGCACCTTCTTGAGATGAGTCACACATGCACTTTCGTCCAAATTGATGCGCTCTTGGAGTGGTAGAGGGAGAATGTACAATGGGGACAAAGGGTTGAATCCGTAGACGACCTCGAAGGGGGATTTGCCGGTTGTTGAGTGTCTTGCTCAGTTGTAGGCGAACACGGCGATAGGTAGGCACTCCTCCCACTCCTTGTTGTTCTTCTTGATGAGTACTCGAAGTAGAGCGGAGAGTGTGCGGTTGGTAACTTCCGTTTGGCCATCGGTTTGTGGATGATACGACATGGAGAAGAGTAGCTTGATTCCGAGCTTGGTTCATAGGGTCTTCCAAAAGTAGCTAAGGAACTTGGTGTCACGGTCCGAGACGATCGTCTTTGGCACTCTGTGTAGACGCAATATTTCCCTACAAAACAGAGTAGCAACATGTGAAGAATCGTCTATCTTGTTACAAGGAATGAAATGTGCCATTTTTGAGAAATGGTCCACAATGACAAATATCGAATCCTTCCCATTTCTAGTCCTAGGCAAATCAAGTACAAAGTCCATGCTAATGTCTTCCCATGGTTGATATGGAATTGGTAGAGGCATATAAACGCCATGGGATTGAGCTTTGGACTTAGCTTTGCGACATGTAGAGCATCGGTTGGTGAAGCGGTTGACGTCACAAAACATCTTCGGCCAATAGTAGTTCTTTGAGAGCATAGCGAACGTCTTGTCGCGTCCAAAATGTCGCATTAAGCCTCCTCCATGAGATTCCTGCAAAAGCAACAAACGAAGAGAAGACTCGAAGATGAAAAGTTTGTTAGTTCTCATAAGATATCCATCTTTGATGTAATAGCGTTCCCAAGTGGTGTGCGTCAAACACTTGGCATAAGGAGTAGTGAAAGTAGGATCATGCTCATACAAGTCTTTAATATGCTCAAAACCAATGACATCCAATTCAAGTTGAGTAACAAGCATGCATATGGGGGAAAGGGCATCCGCCACAATGTTTTCCTTACCCTTAATGTACTTGATGACATAAGGAAAAGACTCAATAAACTCACTCCATTTAGCATGATGCTTGTTCAACTTGGTTTGGCCCTTAAGATACTTGAGCGTTTCATGATCGGTATGAATGATAAATTCATGAGGGCGAATATAGTGTTCCCATTCATGCAAAACGCGGACTAAAGCATAGAGCTCTTTGTCATAGATGGGGTAATTGAGTTGCGCGCCGGAGAGTTTCTTACTAAAGTAAGCTATGGGGCGCTTCTCTTGCGTTAACAAACCTCCTATGCCATTACCGCTAGCATCGCAATGAATCTCAAAGTGTTTGTCAAAGTTGGGTAATGCAAGCACGGGAGCATGAGTAAGCAAATTCTTAAGCTCATTGAAAGTGGTATCTTGGGATGGTCCCCAAACAAAAGGCGCATTCTTCTTGCTCAAAGCATGCAAAGGCGAAGCAATGGTGCTAAAATATTTCACAAAGCGACGATAGAAACCCGCAAGGCCAAGAAAGCTACGCACTTGTTGCAAATTGGTTGGTTGTGGCCAAGTCTTAATAGCATTGATCTTGGACTCATCAACATGAACACCCTTGGAAGATACATCCAAACCCAAGAAAACGATCTTGTCAATGCCAAAAAGGCATTTCTCCATATTAGCATAGAGACGCTCTTTTCGAAGAGTTTGCAAAACGGTTCGGACATGGGTGACATGCTCTTTGAGAGACTTGCTAAAAACAAGGATATCATCAAAGTAGACCACAACAAAGACACCAATGTAAGGGCGGAAGACATGATTCATAAGGCGCATAAAAGTACCTGGTGCTTCCGATAGACGCATAGGCATGACTAACCACTCATACAACCCAAACTTGGTTTTGAAAGCGGTTTTCCATTCATCACCCTCTTGTATGCGGATTTGATAGTAGCCACTTTTAAGATCGATTTTTGAAAAGATAGTGGCACCACTAAGTTCATCAAGCATATCATCAAGGCTTGGAATATATTACCTATAACGAACGGTGATAGCATTGATAGGTCTACAATCGGAGCACATGCGAAAGCTATCGTCTTGTTTTGGCACAAGAATGACCGAGATGGCACAAGGGCTCAAACTTTCACGCACATGTCCATGGTCTATGAAATGCTTTATTTTCCTTTGTATTTCTTTGGTTTCTTCGGGGTTGACGCGGTAGGGAGCTTTGTTTGGAAACAGTGCTCCGGGGATGAGGTCGATGCGGTGCTCAATCCCTCATAGTGGAGGTAGTCCCGGAGGTAGCTCGTCGGGGAAAACATCGTGAAATTCCTGCAAAAGAGAAGACAACACTAGAGGAAGAGTGTGAGAGGTGTTAGCTTCTGGTGCATTGTCCTTGCACAGAAGGACGTAGTGTAGGACACTAGATGGGTTCTCACACACTCCTCTTATCTCACTTTCGGTGGCAAATAGAATTAAGTTCTTTTTGTCTCTCATCGTGGAGGCGCCCGATTTGGGCTTGTGGCGCTCTCTTTTTGGTGGCTCACTCTCCTACTATTCTCTCCATGATGGGTGGCTTGCTTGTCGGCGATCACTTGGCTTGGAGACATGGGACGAAGTACGTACTCCTTGCCCTTCATATTGAAGATGTAGTGGTTTGTTCCACCGTTGTGGATGACTCCTCTATCAAATTTCCATGGGCGTCCAAGGAGGAGGTGGCAAACCGACATTGGAACGACTTCGCACTCCAAAGTGTCTTCGTAGGTGCCAATTTTGAAGGAGACTTGTACTCGATGCTCGACTTGTATAGTGCCGGAGTCACTAAGCCATTGCACTTTGTATGGATGTGGGTGCTTCGTCTTGGGCAATTGGAGCTTGGAGAAAAGTTCTTCACTTGCGAGGTTATGACAACTCCCTCCATTGATGATGACCTTGACGGATCTTCCATTGATGCCGTTTTGGTGTGGAATATGTGGCATCTTTGGTCTTCTTCTTGGTGATGTTGGAGAGTCAAGACCTTGGAGACAAAAAGAGCGGGACTTGAATCTTCATCGCAAAAGAATTGTTCCTCTTCATCGTTCACTTGCCGGTGCATGGCGACATGCTCAAAGCGTCTATTTATCCTTCACTCATCGAGTTGTAGGTGCCGTCGTCGTTGAGTATCATGGTCCGCTTGTTGGTGCACTCATAGGACTTGTGGCCTCGGCCTCCGCATGTGAAGCATTTGAAGGAAATCGTCTTGACGGTCTCATCGGTTTGAGTGGATGATGATGAAGCTCTCGGCTTGAAGTTGCTTGTCGTAGGAGGACGACTTGGAGTTGACGAAGCTTTCTTGGAACTCGACTTGTCGATGTTGCTTGTAGAAGGCTTGGTAGATGGAGTTGTAGTCATTGAAGCTCGGGTGTTGGAGAAACCGTATGACTTGGATGAGAACTTGGCATAATTGTAATCGTCTTACACTTGACGTTCCGCTTTGCTAGCTTGATGCACTAGCTCGATGAGGTTCAAGTATGGTTGGAAGTCGGCGATCTTCTTGATAGGATGGTTGACTCCATTCAAGAAACGTGCCTTTGTTTTCTCATCATCTTCCGTGACATTGGCTCGTATCATGGAAATCTCCATCTCCTTGTAGTACTCTTCAATGCTCTTGGTTCCATTCTTGATTAGTTGGAGTTTTTTGAAGAGGTCATGGTTGTAGTAGGTAGGCACAAAGCGTTCTCTCATGACATCCTTCATTTGCGCCCAAGTAGTGATGGGTGTTTCACCTCTTGCCTCTTGACGCTCGATAACTTGTTCCCACCAAATGAGGACATAGTTTTGGAACTCAAGGGATGCCATTGCGATCTTCTTCTCTTCGTCATAGTTGTGCAAGCGGAAGATTTTGTCGACCTTCAATGCCCATGAAAGGTATTCTTTGGGATCATTGCTTCTGTTGAACTTGTGCATGGTGAACTTGAGCTTACCGTAGCATTGCTCTTCATTGTGTTGGGGTCAGGGATGATGACGCCCATGTTGTAGATGATTGTCAAGCTCGTGTCGCTCTTGGTGAGGAGGGTTGTCAACCTCATGTTGCTCTTGTCGTGGAGGATTTCCATTGTCATCATGCTCTTGATGAACTTGATGTTGTTGGTGAGCTTGTGGAGGCGGTTGTCGAGCTCGAGGAGGAACTTGACGATGCACGTGAGATTGAAATCTTCGTTCTTGAACTTCTTCGCGAAGTGCTTCTTCATGTTCACGAGCTTGTCGGCCTCGGTTGGCTATGGCTCGACTTGAATCTTGGAGGGCTTGTTGCGCCACAAGTGCTTGAGCTGCACAGAGTTGTTGTTCTTGGTGTTGTGCCTCGGCATGTTGTGCAACTTGGTGTAGACGCGCTCGCTCTTCCTCTTCATGTTGGCGTTGACGTTGCCGTTCTTGTGCTAGCGCAAAGGACTCTTGGGTTTGACGTTGTCGACGCTCTTGAGAGTCGGTGTCGCGTAGAGGATTGAGGCTTGCTTGACAATCGTTGCACGCGGCACGACGTAGAGTGTTCGATGTCAGTGTACTTGAGCCGGAGAGGGTGAAGTCGGAGTGTTGACTTGAGCGAGGCCTTCTTGATGAAGACGAAGTGGAAGAAGAGCGGTTTAGCAACAAAGCATGAATTTCATCCATCCTTGCGTCATTCTCTACCTTGTGATCGTCGAGCTTGTGGTCGAAGTCGTCCCTTGTACGTTGCTCGGAGAGTCGCAAGTCGGTGGCGAGGTTGTCGATGCGTTCACTCATTGCTTGTTGCTCTTGATGCAAAGCACGTTGTGCACCAAAGAGGTGACTCTTGGTGACGTAGGAGTTCATGTTGTCGTTGTTCTCAATGAAGAGTGGGTTGGTAGAAGTACTTGGCCTATCCATCATTCCAAGATACACAATGTGAGTGGTAGAAAGAGAAGAACGAATACCAAATGTACCTTGACCGAAGTTGAAAGTGGATCAATGATCACTCCAATGTGGACAAGGAAATAGGACAATTGGTACCAATTCTTGTCGGTTTCTCACACCTACACAAGTAAAAGCTTATGGTGGACCTTGGTTAGGATGGTGGCACAAAATTTGATGCAATTGTAAGTGAGCTTCAATAATGTTGGAAAATATTCGGAAGATTGCAATGTAACAAGTAGACCAAGCAATGTAGTGTACACGGAAACACACATGCAAAGAGATAAGTGGGGTTGGGCAACCAAGGATGAGCCAAAATGTGGAATCCACAAAAATGCTCGTGTTGTACAACACTAAAGAGACACTAGCACGATTGCACAATAGGCGGATAGAAGACTTGTGCACAACCTACTAAGCAAAAATGCAACGACTTCGATCCCAAGTATGTTCTATGCAAGGTGTTTCTATGCAAGGTGTTTCTATGCGATGATCCAAGATGATCGAGTATGACAATCTTAATGTTGTATGATGCTATGGTTCTTGCGTAAAAGCTCTTTGCTTATCTTTCCCTTTTGCTTAAAAGCTTGTTTGGATCCTTGTTGTTTGAGCTCTTTTCTCATGCAATGCTTGATGAACCAAGATAGCAATTGTGTATGCGATGACAACCTTGTGACACAAGAGATGATACCAAGATATGCAACAATGATGTATGTATGCTATGGGAACTATGATCACTAATGTGCACAAGTCTCGTTGCCGGCAATACTCAATAGCTAGTCTCGATGGGTAAGCAACGCAAAGGAGAAAGGCTAGGATGGCTATCAATGTAATGGAAGAATGATGTATCATGATACCAAGATGAGGTTACCATTCTTGCTTACGGTATGGTGTCAAAATGGTAGACCGAATACCAAGTTGTCGTCGAGTTAGTCGTTGTTGATGACGCGTCCGTGGCGAAGAAGAGCGGCGGTAATGTTGATGTCAAACCGTACCTAGATAGCCGAAACACAAAAGGATATGGAACCACAACTCAAATTCTCAAAGCTTGAAGTGGCAACACGTGTCGGAGTATGAAACGGGTAAGCAATGGTGGTGGTATGCGGAAGTGGTGATGGTGTATAGGTGGTAGGAGTGCGTATGCGGAAATGTGGAGCGGTGGTGGTGACTAGCTGGAAAAAAATCAGTTTTGTCAGTGTGGGTCGGACGTCCGGGCTGGGCCGGTCATCCGGTCGTCGGACGTCCGGTGCCTGGTCGAAACTCGGGCACGGGATGAACTGTTAGGTTCGTGGTGGAGATGTGGAAATTTGTCGAATCCGGACGATTTTGTGGATGGAAATGGTGGAGGCAAGGGGGAAAAGCTAGATCCACTCAAAAGAAAGCAAATCCATGGATCAAATCCAACAAAATTTCAACACACCAACAAATCACAAAAAAAAAATTGGGGCTATTTTTCTGGGGAATTTTCGAATTTGGGACAAAAACAACAAAAACTAGGCTAGCAACACAATGGGGAGGCTCCAAAATCGTGATCAACGAGGCTCTTGATACCAAGATGATGTAGGGTAGAACCCAAATCGGCCGATCCTTCACGAAAGGAGTGGATCCCGCGATGAAAACGAAGAACACTATGAGGGAAACGAGGGTAAACACGGGGAAAACATAAGTGAGAGACACTCAAACCAACAAGAATGATTACACAAGTGCTAGATCCTCAAAACACAATAGGAGGTACAAGATCCAAAGTCAACAACGGACGGTACAAGGTAGCCGGTTCTTCTCCAAAGGAGGTCTTGAGTTCTTCCCTGAAAGGGGTCTTGAATCCGCTTGGGGGATCTTCTCCGGTGGAGGCTCGAATCTCCGAGGAGAAGGTAACCAAGTGGATGAGCAAAGCTCTCACATAAAATATGACTAATCCTTTGCTAACCCTAGATAGAAGGAATAGGAGGTCTATATATAGTCTTAGTGCAAAAGAGGGGGGGGTGAAGGGGTACATGGGATGCGGCCCAACACGAAACAACACATAGGCGTCGAACGTCCGGGAGTCACCGGTCGTCCGGAGGCTCGCGAGGATCCGGACGTCCGGTGCCTGTCAGACGTCCGTCGATTCGGCTCGGGTGGTCTTTGGTCGGTCGTCCGCTTGTGGTCGGACGTCCGGGCGTCGGTCGTCCATGGGACTCCGGATATCCGTAGATTTGGCTCGGGTGCGGTGGTGTCGGTCGTCCGGTCAGGGTCGGACGTCCGGAGCCTGGAGATCGTCGGACGTCCGGTCCTGGCCGGTCGTCCGGAGCCTATAGCTTCCACTTCAGCATTTATTCTTCTCCGTCGTCACGTCCATTTTCCTCTTCTTCTTCTCCTTGCTCCTTAGCTTCTCCATGATACCTGAGCATGCACAAAGTGTCCGTATGAGATCGTACCCATGTCTCATGTGCATCGAAGTGGAAATGTGAGAGGAGTGATGCCACCTCGGTTTCGAGAGCTCTTGCACGTGCTTGTGTCATGGGTCCGCTAGGCACTTAGTGAGGCGATGGTAGGTCCATGGGGATGACCTTGGGATGCTCCGCATCACCACTTCGATTTGTAATGACTTAACCTCTACATCTATTGTGTCTTCTCATTTGGAGCTGGTCCCATTTATGATGACGCGCCGATACTCGATGACTACGTCCTTCCTTTGGACAAGACGATGGCCAAGAAGGCCGCACATTGCGAGAGCAAAGAGAAGATGGCCAAGATGGTTGTAAAGTTAAAAGACACTGCCGACCGTTGGCAGTTCCTTGAAGAAGAAGACGAGTGAAGGCGACGAACCTCGAAAAGTCCACGATGGCGACCAAAGACACCCACTCTGCCATGAGAGCGAAGAAGGATCAGCTGCGTGAAGCCGGTGATATTGTGGCTGGGAAGCCCGTTTTGCTGCGGAGGAAGTTCGGAGATCCGCGGTATGCCCCTCTGGATCGGCTGTGGAGTTCGGCAGACGCATATCTGGATTTGACGGCGAGTGCTGTCGATGTGGCCGAATACTTCCAAGATCAAACAGACTATGAAGTGTGCAAGCTATTCTGGTCGCAGTTTAACGGTCCAGAGCGTCCACTTCCACTAACTGATCAGCTTGCCGAATGGGCCGAACTCAATAGATTGTCTGGACTCGCCATGAGGTCTGTTGTAGATCATCTGTGGCCGGAAAGGCCGAAGCCGAATAGCTATTTCAGCTTAGTGCAGGAGTTCCTTGGTGCGGTGCCGTGCATCAATGCGATGAAGAGGTCGGCGTGCATAGAAGGCTCGCGGATGGCCCTTGCCCGTGTCAAAGCATACTGGGCGGAGATGGATGCTACCACTGTTGTGGCGTAGGGTTCGGCCATAGGCCGAGTGGCTGCCGAGCACTATTTTGAAGAAGTTCTTGAGGGTGCTCGTTTGATACAGGCCCAGTGCTCGAAGAATATCATGTTTGAGTGACATGTATTCCCATTGTAAGAACAATGTTTTATTAAATTTATCGAGGCTGTATTTATACTTTTGCCCAAAGGTAATATGATGCCTCTTGTGCGGCCTTTTACGTATACATATGTATATCCTGAAAGATTGCAGTCGTCGGCTTCAGCCCCCACGCATATAATGTGGGGTGTTCGCAGAAGACGTGTGTCCACACTTAATCCAACGTCTTGGTCCTATTAAGGAGGTGATAGCGCAACGAGCTAGGCAACCAGACTATAATGCTTTAACACTTTCACTTAGCCAGAGGAGTTTGACAGTGGGGCTACTATATAGGCCCTGGTGGCTCCGCACACTCACCCGAATTCGGGGTGCGTACATGCCTGGCCGGGAAACGGCCCTTCATTAAGGCGGAGGAATTCTAGGATTCTGATAGGTTATCGAGTGGTTGACCAGTCTCGTGCTACATCATGACAGTAAGTTTTCGGCTTTCTCTACTAAGGTGCTCGTCCGGATGAACTAGGGCACAATCGCAGTAGTTTCCTGGTGCCGCCTTAGCCGATAGAGCGGAATGTAAGGCAGCAAAACACAGGAGCCGGGAAAACCCAACATTTGACCAAAGACAATGATTTGGAGCTGAAGCATATAAGGCCAAACTCGCGACGCCAAACACTCCCTAAGGTATTTGGTCTTTATGGTGTAAACCGGGCCTAAATAGTGCCCTTTGTAATAAGCCCCTGGTATCCAGGTATGTGCATTATTCTGACGTGGCCACATGCCAAGACGTCAGCATCCTTCTCAATTGTACTGAGAATCCGAGGGATGTGTATCAACAAGAGACAGTAAAAAAGGTTGACGCAGGGTCTTAATCTAAAAAGAATCCTTAGAACGGGTCCCTGCTGCACGTCTCCGTTGTGCCATATCCTGGACGGGTGTAGCACGATGGTCATCTGTAAAAGAGAGGAACTTAGGTGAAAAGTTGTCGTGCAAAAAGGTAGGTTTAAAGAAACCATGTACAGTTCAAGATGAGTAAAAATTGCCACTTGTCTGCGTGCGTTGAGCCCCTTGTATTTGTAATAGGTGTGGCCATCAAACCTGTAGGAATTAAGTATAGATGCGCCGGACTCGTCTAACCATGTCCGTGGTCTTGACGACCTATCGAATGCTTTAGTTGGTGAGGCTGCTTTAGTGTGCGGCTGCCAAGGCAGCCGCACTCTCTTCGGCGCGCAAGGATCGCTCAATATTTCCATTTACTGTAATGATGCCACGTGGACCAGGCATCTTAAGCGTGAGGGAAGCGTAATGCGGTATTGCATTAAAGCAAGCGAAAGCTTCGCATCCAAGTAGTGCTTGATAGCCACTTTGGAACGGAGCAATGTGGAAGGTTAAATTTTCGCTACGGAAGTTATCGGGGAAACTGAATATAACCACTAGTAGCAGGGAGCCCGTGCAATGAGCCCCTGGGCCTGGCGTTACTCCTCTAAAGGTAGTATTGCTGTGGCAAATTTTCGTTGGGTCTATCCCCGTTTTGCGGATTGTGTCCTGATATATTAGGTTTAAGCTACTGCCGCCGTCCATTAGGACTCGTGTGAAGTAGTATCCGTCAATTATTGGATCTAATACCAAGGCAGCCCATCCTGCGCTCTGGATACTTGCTGAGTAATCTTGATGGTCGAAGGTGATTGGTTGAGACGGCCAGTGGTGGAACTCCACGGTGATAGGCCCTTGGGCATATTTATCTGGGAGTGCCGCTTTGTTTCTCCCCTTTATCACGTGTAACACGTTTACTGTTTTGACTTCTGGTGGAAATTTCTTCTGTTCCCCAATGTTTTGCTTGCGAGGCTCATCCTCATCTTCGCTTGGTGTATCCTGCCCCTTATGTTCGGCCTTGAGCTTGCCGGACTGCTTGAAGACCCAACATTCTCTGTGGGTATGATTTGCAGGTTTATCGGGGGTGCTATGGATCTGACATATTTGGTCTAGAATTTTGTTTAAGCTGGACAGTTCATCTCTAGCGCCTTTAGAGGGCGGCTTTTGCTGACCTGGCCGAGAGCTTCTGAATCCGGCATTTACTGCCGTGCTCTTCGGGCTGTCTTCTTTATTCCGGCGCTTATTATTTTTGCTGTGTTGTGATTTCCCGTTTCCGTCTATAACTTTGGATGTACTTGGGTCGCTGGTGCTGCATCGGGCGAGCCAGCTGTCCTCGCCCGCGCAAAAGTGGGTCATGAGGCTTGTTAATGCTGCCAATGTTCTCGGCTTTTCTTGGCCGAGGTGTCTGGCAAGCAATTCGTCTCGAACGCTGTGCTTAAAGGCTGCCACGGCTTCGGCGTCCGGACAGTCGACTATTTGGTTCTTTTTAGTAAGAAACCTGTTCCAAAGCTTTCGGGCTGACTCTCCGGGCTTCCAATGGAGCTTTCGGGGAGGCTTTTAAGCCAGTGCCGAGCTGGCCCTTTGAGCTTGAGGGGTAAGTACTTGATGGCATGTAGATCGTCTCCTCGAGCCATATGGATATGGAGGATATAATCCTCAATCCAGACCCTAGGGTCTATTGTTCCGTCGTATGCCTCTATGCTTACGGGTTTGAGTCCCTCTGGAAATTCATGGTCCAGCACCTCATCGGTGAAACATAGGGGGTGTGCGGCACCCCTGTATCTGGTTGTACCGTGGTGTTCGGAAGTTTGTTGTGTTGCATCGTATGCTGGGGCGCGCTTGCGTGGTCCATAAATGGATTTGGTTGCGCCGTCCTTTTGATGCGAGCCCTCGCGTGGATCGCATATTGGCTTATGTGCGGCGTTGTTTGCCGCTCTATGTTGGCCGTGAGGTTGTCTATCTGGCCGGATGGCCATTTTAATTTTTGGTTGCGGGGGATCTAAGGCCTCCTCATCGAATTCAGGTAGCAACTTCCGCTACGGGTAGCTCTTGGTGTGGCGATTACCACCGTACTTCGCTGCTGTGTTGAGTACTTTACTCCATCTGATTCTGAGTGTGTCTTGCGCAGCCTTGAGCCTTTGCTTCTGCTTTTTTTGACTCCTCGCGGTGGCAACAAGCCTTTGATGGGCATTCTGTTGCTCCCGGTGTCTGTCCGTGTGATGTCGTCCGGATTATTATCTTTAATAGAGTCGGGTTGTTCCGTTTGATTCTCCGTGTTGCCGTGGTCCGGCGATTGTTCACCCTACTCTAACGCTGGGTCTATATGATCGTTGTTTTTGCCGAGGCGGGATTTGGGGCGGCGCTTGTATATGTCATGTGATGAAGTGGGCGTCTGGTGCCCTATGGGCAGTGGTTCCTGTTCGTCTCCTGCATCGTCGTCCATACCATCGATGTCTTCGGAGTCGAAGTCGAGCATGTCGGTTAAATCGTCGACAATGGCTACTAAGTGGGTGGTGGGTGGGCGGAGAATTTCTTCGTCATCCGCATCCCAATCCTGCCGGACATAGTTCGGCCAAGATCCTCCTGACAAGGAGAGAGACCTTAATGAGTTCAGTATGTGGCCGAAGGGCGAGTGTTGAAAAATATCCGCGGAGGTAAACTCCATGATCGGTGCCCAATGGGATTCGACAGGAACGGGCGCAGGCAGTTCGGAATCCGTGGTCGGAGAAGGATCTGACAGTTTGACAACACGGCTCTCGTGAAGGGTAAGGTCGATATTCGGCATGATTGCCGCTGAGGATACGACCTCCATGACGGGGTCTATCCACCCGTCCATGGATGGCACAACTGGCTCCGAATTGAGGCTCGGAGCGGCTGCCAGTGCGATCTCCTGAATATGGTCCGATGGCAGAGCTAAATCGTACCCATCGTGACCACGTGGCACACAAGGCCGGGGCTCGAATCAGTCGAGTCCTCGTCTCCGCGGACATCGGCCGTGTAATTTAAGCTTCCAAACCTGACCTGGTGGCCATGGCGTAACTTTTGATCTGCTCCAGATGCCCAAGCGAGTCGGCCACAGTGCGAAGCCGCCGAACACAAAGATCTGTCCGGGGAGAAAAGTCTCACCCTGGGCTGCATCGCTATCGATGATAGTAGGAGCCATCAAGCCTAACGGCGACGACACAGAGGAACTCTCAATGAAAGCACCAATGTCGGTGTCAAAACCGGCGGATCTCGGGTAGGGGGTCCCGAACTGTGCGTCTAAGGCGGATGGAAACAGGAGGCAGGGGACACGATGTTTTACCCAGGTTCGGGCCCTCTTGATGGAGGTAAAACCCTACATCCTGCTTGATTTATTATTGATGATATGGGTATTACAAGAGTTGATCTACCACGAGATCGGAGAGGCTAAACCCTAGAAGCTAGCCTATGGTATGATTGTATGTTGTCCTACAGACTAAAACCCTCCGATTTATATAGACACCGGAGGGGGTTAGGGTTACACAAGGTCGGTTACAAAGGAGGAGATATACATATCCGTATTGCCTAGCTTGCCTTCCACGCCAAGTAGAGTCCCATCTGGACACGAGACGAAGTCTTCAATCTTGTATCTTCATAGTCCAATAGTCTGGTCGAAGGATATAATCCGGCTGTCCGGATACCCCCTAATCCAGGACTCCCTCAACGCGGTAGGGAGCTTTGTTTGGAAGTGGTGCTCCGGGGATGAGGTCGATGCAGTGCTTGATGCCTCGTAGTGGAGGTAGTCCCGGAGGTAACTCGTCGGGGAAAACATCTTGGAATTGCTGCAAAAAAGACAACACTAAAGATACAGTGTGAGAGGTGTTAGCTTTTTGATGCGGAGCATCCTACGATCATCCCCATGTACACTCAAGCATGCACCTTTGGACCTAAGGTGAACTAACACCTTTCAGAATCTTCCCTTTCCACATCTAAGACATGGATGCTACCTCAAGCGCGAACCTTGTGCATACTCAGGTAAACCTGAGGAGACCATGGAGAACCCAGGGACCAAGGCCAAGCATGCGCGGAAGCGACGACAGAAGAAGGAGACAACTCCAGGACCCGGACATCCGGCCCCAGTCCCGGACATCCGGCCGCTGGAGACGACCCCTACAGCAACAACCTCCCAGCCATAAAGTGCTACAGGCCCCGGACATCCGGCGTCAACCCCGGACATCAGGCGCCTCGCCAAGTCCCAAACATCCGGCCTCGGCCCGGGAAATCCGGCACCCTCCAAACAGAGAGCAACAAAGTCAGCTCCTCCAGCCCGGACATCCGGCCTACCAGCCCGAACATCTGGCTCTCCGTGAAGCCCCGGACATCCAGCCCGTCGCCCGGATGTCCGGCCTTTCCTGCCTGCGTGCAGTGCATCTGGGCCAAGGCCCATGTACCTCTTTGCCCATTAGACTATATATACTCCCCTTCCACCTACATTTTAGGGTCAGCATTGGTTTACCTCATATTTAGAGATAGAGCATTGCTCATCCATATCGGATCTACTCCTTGAGCGAGACCGCAGCCCCTCCTTGGAGAAGATCCACTTGGATTCAAGACCTCCTCGCGTAGAAGATCCCCTCATGGATTCAAGACCTCCTTGCGGAGAAGACCATCAGGACCTCCTCACGGAGAAGACCCGTTACCTTTTGTACCGTCCCTTGTTAACTTTGGATCTTGTATCTCCTCTCATGTTCCGATGATCTAGCACATGTGTGACTTAATCTTGTTGGTTCGAGTGTTCCTCTTTGTGCCCCTTTGTGATTTCCCCTCGTGTTTTCCCCTCATGTTCTTCGTGTTCATCACGGGATCCGCTCCTTTCGTGAAAGATTGGCGAAATAGGGTTCTACCCTACATCATCATGGTATCATGAGCCACATTGATCACCATTTCGGAGCCTCCCCGTTGTGTTTTCTAGCCTAATTTTGTTGATTTCGTCCTAAATTCAAAAATTCCCCACCAAAAATAGCCCCAGTTTTTTTGTGTTTTGTTGGTTTGATGAAGTTTTGTTGATTTTGATCCATGGATTTGCTTGGTTTCTAGTGGATCTAGCATATCCCCATGTTTCCCCACTTTCCATCCACGAAATCCTATCAATTTTGCCCCCAAAATCATCTATTTTCGCCCCCAAATCTAGTTTTGAAGTCCAAAACGAGATCTGGAATCGCCGGGCCGGACATCTGGGCCATCGGGCCGGACATCCGGGCCCCAGGCCATACATCCGGCTCCTGGAGCATAAAATTCGCATGGTTCTGGACATCAGCCCCCGGATATCCGGCCCCCACCCCCGGATATCCGGCTCCCACCCCCGGATGTCCGGTCCCTGTAACTTCAGCCTTTCATGTTTCACTGTTTTGTCCATAACTAATTCATCCAGAGTCTGATTTTCGCGTTCTTTAGCTCATTGAAAAGCTGTTGACATACCCCTTCCCACAAAAATACTATCATCACCATTTGACTCCATCAAAATTTTGCAAATTTGCCTAGGGCTTCCACCACAACCTCCGCATAACCACCACCGACTTTCGTAACCTAACCAATTTTGTTCCTTATAGCATTTGTGGTTGCTTGAGTCGTGATTCGAGTCTCCTAAGGTGTTTAGGCTACTTGGGGACGATTGCTTCTTCATCAACCACCACCACCACCATAACTCCCACATAGGCTTGCCCACTATACATTTCCACCACCCCGACTTAACCCAATTTTGTTGTATTGTGAGTTGTGTCTCCTAAGGTGTTTCGGCTACTTAGGGACCGTGCTTCCAATTCCGACACCGTGTATAGTCCACCACCTTACCCTCCATTTCCACATTGCGTCTCAAAACCCATCATTGCATTTTTGCAATTCCTTTGAGCTTCCGCAACCACCACCGCATCCCGACACCGCCATTTGACATTTGCCTTTGAGATTTTGAGTTCGTGGGTTTTCCGTTTCCTAAGGTGTTTCGGCTACTTAGGGACGAGTCTCCATCATCTTGGTATCTCCATCAATATCACCGCCACTAATCATCACCAAGGACGGTAACCTCCATATCATCTTGGTATCGTGGTATCCCTCCTTTGTATATTCCCTTGCCATTGCATTAATAACCCTTAGCCCATTTTGCATCACTTGCCTATCGAGACTAGCTATTGAGTATTGTCGGCAACGTTACTTGCGCACATTAGTGATCTACACCATACATTGCATACATACCATATCATATTGGTATCATATGATCCCTTGTGTCACAAGATTGTTCCCGTATATACCCAATTGCTACCTTGGTTTGTGGATTGTGCAAACATGGCCATACACATACAAAAAATGAATTAGCTTTTAAGCAAAAGAGAAAGAGCAAAGAATCTTGTAATCAAGCGCCATAGCATGATACCCCATCGCATATAAGATTGTCATATCCGATCATCTTGGATCATACCACCGGAACATCATACACATAGCATACTTGGGATAGAAAGTTCATACATTTTGCATCTTATAGATTGTGCACAAGTGTCGTATCCTCCTATTAAGAAATCGTGCTAGCGTCTCTCTTTAGTTGTGCAACACGAGCGTTTTCCGTGGATTCCACATTTTGTGCTCATCCTTGGTTGCACGACCCCATTTATCTATCTGTGTGTGTGTTTTCGTGTGCCACATATTGCTATTATTCTACTTGTTTCACTTGCGAATTTGTGAATCTTTTTCAACATTATTGATTCTTGCTAACAATTTGCTTCAAATTTTTGTGCCACTATCCTCATCGAGCTCCACCATAAGCCTTATTTGTGTAGGTGTGAGAAACCGACAAGAATTGGTACCAATTGTGCTATTTCCTTGTTACATCATTGAGTGATCATTGATCCGCCTGCAACATCGGTCAAGGTACATTTCGTATAGTTCTTCTCCTTTCTCCACTCATATTTGCTCGAGTGTTGTGATGGAAAGACAAGGCATTTCATCTCCGGTCTTCGACAACAACGACGGCGTGAACAACTACATCACCAAAGCGTCAATCTTCGATCTACAATGACAAATGCAAGGCGCACAATCAAGATTACGAGAGCGCATCGAGAACCTTTCCATCGACATTCGTCACTTCAAAGGAAGGAAAAGGGACTACATCGACAACAAGCTTTCCGCACAAAAGGAGGAGCAAGATGCAAGGATGGAGGAGATTCGGACCTTGTTGATCAACCGTTCTTCCCTTTCATCATCCTCAAGGCGGCGACGTTCAAGTCACAAGTCTACGAAGCGCAAAAATGACGCAAGCGCAAGTCGTCCACGTCCACATCTCTATGGCAACCACCATCACGTTCGTGATCCACATCGTCATGAAGGGCAAGTCACCTCCAAACATCATGTGCATGATGACGACGAACCCCATCGAGCTCAAGCACGACAATGACACCATCATCATGAAGATGCTCGCCAAATGCAAATGCACAAGTCCCAACAAGCCCTACTTCACGCCAAGGCCAAGCTTCAAGAGCACAAAAGAAGACCGCGAGACGACCACAACCAAGACGGCGCTACGACTACAGCAACCACTTCAACATTTTCGCCAAGTGCTATCAAGGCATCTTCGCCTTTGGATGTACGGCATCTTCGCCTACTTCCCATGAGTTCGCCTACATTGACATCTTCACCAACGAGGCGACCACCTACGAGTGAGGGCGACACTTCCAACTTCGAAAGCCCCTCAAGAAAGATGGCCGAGCATGGGAATTTCCCTTCGGTCATGGAGACGAGCCAGGAGGTGCCACATCATATGGGCCTCCAACAACAAGACAGCGACAAGAAAGTCGAGCAAGGGCCATCCCCTTTGACCACGGCGACAAGCATGAACCTCTTCAACAACATGAAGACGACGCCCATATTGGAATCATACTCCGAGTCAAGCTACGAGACCGCACATGAGACCTTATCTTTGGTCTTCGAGGAGAGTGATGATGTTCCATCTTCGGCCTTTATCCACAGCTATGATGACGACATGATTGAGCATGGAGACGTTTGCACCTACATCTCTCCGACACCCACATATCATGAGATGACCCAATTTCCATGTGAGGAGAGCCACCACCCCATGAGTGAGATGAGTGACTCCACCATATATGACATTGAGTGCATTTCCGATGAGAGGATGAGTGTGACCACCACTAGCCCCACACTTGAGAGAATGCCACACATCCTATGTGAGTTTGAGAGCCATTTGAGTGACTCCACCAACCATATGAGTGAGTGCATCCAAGTGGGAGTGAGTGAGCCACAACACTTAGTGAGTGAGGTAGTTGACACGGCATGTGAGGCCACTATGATTTCTAATGACCTAACCTCTACCCCGAGTGTGTTTTCTTCTTTGGTGCTAGGTCTCCTACATGACAACACGCCTATCCTTGACGAGTCCATACCTCCAATGGAGACGACGATGGCCATGGTGGAAGAAGACACCCCCCCACATGGTTCCATCAAGATGAAGATGACCACGACTTGGTCTTCGACACCTCACCTACAACACATGAGCGATGCTCCAAAGGTAAAATAGGTGATGGTGCTTTTCTTGTCCCACTAGTGGACTATCTCATCAATGATTGCTTGCATGATGTTGATCCACCTACTCCCATGCTTCATGCTAGTGCGACTTCTTCATGTCATGACTTACCTATTTATGATGAATATGATGATGAGCATGTTGAGTTGCATAGTTGTGATGCTATGCCTCATAGGATATCATGTGAAAATTCTATTGGTCACATCATGTTTAACAATCCATTAAACTTGTCATATGCTATGAGTGAGATCTCCCATATTGCATCATTTCAATCTCAACATAGTAACTATGCATGCCCCATTAAAATCAATCCCATTTGCACTTATGGCATAGATGACGAGATGATGGTCATTGGCTTTTGTTTTTCATGTGATGATATTGCCATGCTTCCTTTACATGATTTGCACAATTCATCTACTATGCCATACCATGGTCACATTGTTCCAAATATGCTTTGTTTTGGATGTTGTCAATATTCTCCATGTGATGTTTCCATTAATGCTCATGAGGAGACCGCCATAGTTTCCTCATACATATTAGGAGATTTTGATGCATTCCATACTTTGCATGATTCTCATAATTTCTTGCACTATATGCATTCCATGAATAACAATGCTCTACATATTTCCCATGATGCATTACACAATTTGAGTCTCCATTATGCTATATATAACAACAAACCTGTCATGATGGATGACATGTTTCTATATCACGCATCTCATTTATTTGAGCATTGGCTATTTTGTGCTAACCAACACTTGCTCGTGCGCATCATGATGGATGATGTGTACATCTACCACGCACACACAATTTTCCCTTTGGCTTTGTTTTGTGTAGGTACTAACGTATACTCGTCAACCTCTCAATACCAAGAGTTGACAAAACGAGCTCTTGAGAGCAAAGATGACTTGGGATCCCGTGAACTATCCTTCCCGCTGTTCTCTTCGCGCAACGACTACGTGCATCTATTCTACTTGTCTCTCACACGGCTTTGTGCTATATATCACTTGTTACGTTATGCCCATTTTCTCGTGTTCACTTTGCATGCTATGCTTGTTTCTATTTATTTGCCATGCAATGGTGACCCTTTCTTGCGTCTACCCATGACTCACCATTATGCTACTCCTATGTGTATTTGCATGCTTGGTTGAGATCATTGTTACTATTGCCATGTTTATCATTTGCCTCATGCTATTGATTTTATTTTGCTCATATCTTGCCTTCATGCTTGTGATGTGTCTTGTGCATTATTCATGACTACCATTTGCACACATGACATACTTGACATGATTCCTTCTAGTACGTTGCATCTTCACACTACTAGCTTGCTTGCCTTCATTAATATGATTTCTTGCTTTGTCGCATCACCCATGTTCCATTATTACTTGCATTCTTGGGTTGATGACGTATATGTTCATGCCTCTCACATGATATATTTTGTTCATTGTCGCTTGCCTCCAACTGTTGCATCTATGATTATTGATCTTGGAGACTTGGACACTTTACTTGTGATGCATGCTAGCTTGATTGAGCCTACGGTATTTGGTTGTTCTCGCATCATATGCCTCCATAATATGACATGCTCCCTTGTCCTTTCTTACGATGAGCATGATGCATACACTTGTTGGGTATCTTACCACACGAATGATAGGTTTTGCACTTCCGCTAACCTCATTTGTTTTTCTGAGTGTTTGTCATGTTCTTTCGTTTTGAAGGATTCACAAGGTGGTACCATCACGAGACAACTTTGTTATGTGAAGGCATACAAGATGCGCAACTCCAGCATCCTTGAGACATTCCTAATGGTGACCTCCTTCCCTTTGAGCATCTTCAAATAAGCATATTGGATGGGTCATTCTTTCATTCTTGTCTCCTCCTTCTTGTCTACATGTTACATCTATTGGATGGAGGACCGACATTGGAGATGGAACCCATGGACCTTCAAGTTGAGGAGCACTCAGACTTATTGGATGCTCCTTCGAACCTCAACTCATGCCACGACATCGAGCATTGGTACTCCAACACCTCCATATTTGTTGATTGTGCTAACACATGTCATGCTCGATGGACATATCATACACATGACAAATTTGCATCTTATGCATGGTTTGACTCACATTATGATTGCCTTGTTGCATCTTGTATTCCCATATCATCCATGATATATGAGCTTGTGCATTTCCTTTGCAAATTTGTTGTGATCTTTCTTGATGGCATATTCATACATCATGATCATATTGCCCACCATCAATTGCATGATCACATAGTCACATTGAGCACCAATTACCATGTTCCACTACAACAAGAACCCCCCTTTAACAACGTATGATTTGCAATGCTTTAAGGATGTGTTGTCAGGTATCTTGTATACCTACGCATATATGCGTTGGTACTCTGTTTGTTGCTAGTTGTGTGAACAACAACGGATACTGTGTGATGCACGCTATGCGTTGCTACTTTAAAATTTAATTTAATAACAATTAGACATAATTCATATGTGCACTGTGCAGATCACATGTTATCATTCCATCACATGAATTAAAAAGGAAAAAGTGGCACATGATACTCGAACCAGCAACCTCACGGTTACTAAGAAAGTTACAAACCACCTGAGACAATTAACTCACGTTGTTTCCAGTAAGATTCCTCCTAAATGAACCAACGCGCACGCACCTGGGACATAGCAAGTCCAGGACCGCTTTTAAAAACGAAAGCAAGTCCAGGCCCAGGAAAGTGCACACAGGGTCTAGCGAAATGGGCTGCCGCTGATTTTTAATGTCGCTTAGTTGCTACTTGCAATTTACTCACAAAAAATATCTATTTGTACAAATTCTCTAAAAAATGATTGCTACTTGTACGTTACACTCAAAATGAAGTTGCTACTTGTACGTGTATGTTCACTTGAAATACGACATTTTATCAAATAAAGATTCTATTTATAAAAATATTTGTATTTTTAATAATTTTATATAACTATGTCAAAATACAAGTAGTGCAAATTTTGTTCATGCAAGTGAAAATTGTCCTTGTAATTTTGGAGAGTTCGTGTTTCTCAGAAAACATGGAATTTTTATTTTTTTAGAAAAGAAACCTTCGTGTATTTTCATAATGTTCATCGTGCATTTTTAATTATACATGCTCTATTTCATGAAAACATATCATGTATTTAGCAATTGTTCATCGTATATTTGAATAATGTTCATCATGTATTACCAAAAAGCCATAGTGAATTTTAAAAATATTTATTGTGTATTCAAAATTTATTCATCATGTATTTTAAAAAATACTCACATATTTCAAAGGAAAATATGAATCTGAGGGAAAAAAGCACATCATGTATTTTAAACATGTTTGTTGTGTATTTCAAAATGTTCATCGTGTATTTAAAAATGCTTAATATATATTTCAAATTGTTTATCGTGTTTTAGAAATGTTCATCACATATTGAAAAATGTTATTGCGCAATTAGAAAAACCTCATTGTATATTTAAAATCATATATAAAAATATTCTAAATAAAAAACATGTAAAACATAAAAAAGCCTAGGGTTCCTTGTCACTGTCTCGGTGCCTTTCCTTTCTTTGGTCCAAGGACCTCGTCGTTGGCTTAAGGAGTGGTGACCCCTCCCTTTCCTCTGTTATTAGTTCTAGTACGTCATCACTTTCGCTTGGGTATTGGTTCCTTGGTGACATAGACATGGTGGTGGCGACAATGGCACATGGTGGTGGCGGCAAAGGTAATCATCCACCACGGCCTCCTCGCTCACGAACTCGTCGTAGATTTGGCTCTCCACCAACCGATGATGCATGAGGAGGGTGAGGTTTGTAGCGTTGGTCCTTCTGCGCTAGCCGAAATGCCAACGCCGGTGGAGTCAGCTGCTCCTTCATCATGACGATGTTGAAGTGTGCACTACGCCTACTCCATGGTGAAGATGGCATGGACTAGCATGGGCACGGGCACCGGCTCATCGTCGGACGCCTTCTCCATCGTAGGGTCATTGTCGCTCACCTCAGACGAACTCGCTGGCAAGCCGGCCGCAAGACCAGCTAACTCGTACTTCTACTCCGTCGAGAGGGTCTCCCACAATGCGCTAGAGCTCGCCGTCACGGCGGAGGTGGTGCACAGAGGAGGAACAAAAGAGATCGTGGAGTGTGCGATTGCGTGCAGCGTGTTGTTTCGATGTGGGCGATCAGAGTGGGTTTCCCAATCTCCGTGACAGTTTAATGTCGGTGGACGGATGGATGGGCAGCCGACTTCAATGCGTTAGATAGTCATCTTGTCTCCCCATGCGATCATGTTCCTCCGGCATGGAACATACGCAGAGACCAGGACGCAATGCGGGCGGCGCTCTCGGCTGTCGTGCCACTTCAATTCCGGTTCCCGTGAGAGGTCATGTCCGTGCTGCGCCATCATGAATGTGGCACGACTAGCAGAGGGCGGTTGCGTGTGAGAGGGCAAGGCCGCCAGAATTATTTTTCGGTAAGACCAGGGTGTCAGACGCATACGTGGCATCGGTCGGACACCCACAAACCTTTCGCTTTGCGGAAAATGGACATGGACGTGCGCACATACAAATAGGGTTCATATTAGATGAAAAATTACATCTGGACATCATGGTTCGGATGTGCATTTGAAGGGTCCGCAAGTCTGTGGCGAGGTTGTCGATGCATTCGCTCATTGCTTGTTGCTCTTGATGCAAAGCACGTTGTGCACCAAAGAGGTGGCTCTTTGTCAAGTAGGAGTTCATGTCGTCGTCTTGCCCGATGAAGAGTGGGTTGGTAGAAGTACTTGGCCTATCCATCATTCCAAGGGAAATTTGTGAGTTGTAGAAAGAGAAGAACGTATACCAAATGTACCTTGACCGATGTTGAAGATGGATCAAAGATCACTCCAATGTGGAACAAGGAAATAGCACAATTGGTACCAATTCTTGTCGGTTTCTCACACCTACACAAGTAAAAGCTTATTGTTAGTGACCTTCAATAATGTTGGAAAAGATTCACAAGTTTGCAATGCAACAAGTAGACCAATAGCAAAATAAGGTACACGGAAACACACACACAAAGAGATAAGTGGGGTCGTGCAACCAAGGATGAGGCAAAATGTGGAATCCACAAAAATGCTCTTGTTGCACAACACTAGAGAGACGCTAGCACGATTGCACACTAGGAAGATATGAAATCTTGTGCACAAACTACTAAGAAAAAATGCAACGACTTCTATCGCAAGTATGCTCTATGTATGGTATTCCGATGGTATGATCCAAGATGATCTAATATTACAATCTTAATGTTGTATGATGCTATGGTTCTTGCTTAAAAGCTCTTTGCTTATCTTTCCCTTTTGCTTAAAAGCTTGTTTGGCTCTTTGTTGTTTGAGCTCTTTTCTCATGCAATGCTTCATGAACCAAGATAGCAATTGTGTATGCGATGACAACCTTGTGACACAAGAGATGATACCAAGATATGCACCAATGATATATGTATTCTATGGGAAGTATGATCACTAATGTGCACAAGTCACGTTGCCGGCAATACTCAAAGGCTAGTCTCGATGGGTTAGCGATGCAAAAGAGTAAGGCTATGATGGCTATCAATGTAATGGGAAGAATGGTGTATCACTATACCAAAACAAGTTTATCGTTTGATGTTGGTTGTTCGTAAGCAAGAAACGGTTGACGGTGTCAAAAATGGTGAGGTGGTCATTGTCAATGACGCGTCTGTGGCGAAGATGAGCGGCGGTGATGTCGATGTCAAACCGTACCTAAATAGCCGAAACACAAAAGGACATGGAACCACAACTCAAATTCTCAAGACAAAACGGGACAAAATTGTCGGAGTTGGTAGTGGTAAGCCATGGTGGTGTATGTGGTATATGGCGATGCTATGCGGAAGTGGTGGTGGTATGCGGAAGTGTATGTGGGCACCGGAACAAAATTTGGTGAAATTTGGACGGAAAACGGGACAGTGGAATGGAAGTGATGCTGCCAGGGGCCAGATGTCCGGGCTTGATGGTTGGATGTCCGGGGAAGCCGGATGTCCGAGCTGTCAGGCCGGATGTCCGGGCTCTGGATCCGTGGACGAACTTGATGAACTTCATGTGGAGAGTTCAAATCCGTGGCAAAATTCGTGAGAATTCGTGGATGGAAATTGGGGAAAAGGTGTGGAAAAGCTAGATCTACCTGCAACACATGAAATCCGCGAATCAAATCCAACAAAACTTCATCACACCAACAAATCACAAAAAAACTTTGGGGGCTATTTTGTGGGGAATTTTCGAATTACGGACAAAACAACAAAACAAGGTTATAAAACACAACAGGGAGGCTCCGAAATCGTGATCAACGTGGCTCTAGATACCAAGATGATGTACGGTGGAACCCTAGATGGCCGATCTTTCACGAAAGGAGCGGATCCAGCGAAGAACACGAGGAACACGAGGGGAAAACATAAAGGAGAACACAAGAGAAACACTCAAACCAACTAGATCCGGTCACACATGTGCTAGATTCTCGAAATACAAAGGGAGATACACAATCCAAAGTCAACAAGGGACTATACAAGGGGTAACCGGTTCTTCTCGGTGAGGAGGTCTTGATGGGGCCGCCCAAAAGGGGGTCTTGAATCCAAGATGGATCTTCTCCGTAGAGGGGCCGCAGTCTCTCTCAAGGAGTATATGCGATATGGATGAGCGAGGCTCTATCTCTCAAATGAGCTATTACAACGCTGACCCTAAAACGTAGGTAAGAGAAGAGTATATATAGTCTAGGTGGGCCAAGGGGTACACGGGACTCGGGCCCCTACATTGTGCACATACAAGGGAGGCCAGACGTCCGGGCGTCGGGACGGATGTTCGGGCTGGGGTAGCCGGATGTCCGGGATGGAGGCGCTAGTCTTGTTGCTCTCTTGGTAGGTAGGGTTTGGAATTCCGGAAGAAGGGCCGGAAATCTAGGTGCGGGGGACGGGCCGGATGTCCGGGCTGGTTGCTGGAAGTTCGGGCCCTGTAGACTAGGCCTCTATTTACACTTCCAGGGGCCGGATGTCCGGGGCCTAGGAGTTGTTCTTGACTCCTACTGTCGGTTCTATTCATCCATGAACTTGGGGGCTTGTCCGTCTTCACGTGCATCTTCGGGAGGTTCCTCTTGGTACCTAATCATGCACAACATCTCGGACTTAGGTAGTAGCCATGTCTCGAGAGGATCATATGTGATATCACTAAGGAAGGAGGTCACCTCGTTCTTGAGAGCTCTAGCTCATGCTCATGTCATGGGTCCTCTTGGCTCTTGATGAGACAATGGTAGGTCCATGGGGATGACCAAAGGATGCTCCGCATCACTACTTGACACTCCACTCGTGTGCATACATAGGTATTGTCGGAATGCTCCGGACAATGAGGAGGAGTGCAAGTGCCAAGGAAAAACTACACCATCCGCAAGGGAAGCGTGGAAGCGAAGACGAAGAAGACGGAGGCGTAGAGTCTACAGCGCCCGAACGACTGACGTGCCACCGGACGTCCGACACTCTACAGCACCCGGACGACCGGCGTCCACCGGACGTCCAACGCACCTTCCACCCAACCAGACAAAGACGCTACAGCGGGTGAACGACCTATGCGACAACGGACGTCCGACAACCTCCAGCGACCGGACAACCGACATCATCCGAAAATCTGACGCCACTTGAACCAAGCTGAAACGTCGAACGTCCGACCCACACCAGACATCCGGTAGCTCATGAGCCATTGGACGTCCGACACCAACCGGACATCCGGTACCTGCCTGTGCACAGCCGTGGGCCTTTGGCCTTGTATCTCTCTCCCATTTACCCCTTAGTGGCTTAGAGTATGGATAGACCTCCCCCTTCTCCTTTCTAGGGTTAGAAAATGTGATAGTTCATTTAGAGATAGAGCTTTGCTCATCCATCCGGATCTACTCCACCGAGAGAGACCGCAACCTCTAAGGAGAAGATCCATCTTGGATTCAAGACCCCTCACGGGAATATCCTTCTAGGATACCATCAAGACCTCCTCTTGGAGATGAACTTTAAGAAGGAAATATGCCCTAGATGCAATAATAAAGTTGTTATTTATATTTCCTTATATCATGATAAATGTTATTATTCATGCTAGAATTGTATTAATCGGAAACTTAGTGCATGTGTGAATACATGGACAAACAGAGTGTCCCTAGTATGCCTCTACTTGACTAGCTCGTTAATCAAAGATGGTTGAGTTTCCTGACCATAGACATGTGTTTTCATTTGATGAACGGGATCACATCATTAGAGAATGATGTGATTGACAAGACCCATCCGTTAGCTTAGCATAATGATCGTTTAGTCTTATTGCTATTGCTTTCTTCATGACTTATACATATTCCTCTGACTATGAGATTATGCAATTCCCGAATACCGGAGGAACACCTTATGTGCTATCAAACATCACAACATAACTAGGTGATTATAAAGATGCTCTACAGGTGTCTTCGAAGGTGTTTATGGAGTTGGCATAGATCGAGATTAGGATTTGTCACTCCAAGTATCGGAGAGGTATCTCTGGGCCCTCTCGGTAATGCACATCACTATGAGCCTTGCAAGCAATGTGGGATGCTTCATTACGGAATGAGTAAAGAGACTTGCCGGTAATGAGATTGAACAAGGTATGATGATACCGATGATCGAATCTCGGGCAAGTAACATACTGATGACAAAGGGAATGACGTATGTTGTTACGCGGTTTGACCGATAAAGATCTTCATAGAATATGTAGGAACCCATATGAGCATCTAGGTTCCGCTATTGGTTATTGGCCGGAGATCTATCTCGGTCATGTCTACATAGTTCTCGAACCCGTAGGGTCCGCACGCTTAACGTTCGATGGCGATTTGTATTATGAGCTATGTGTTTTGGTGACCGAAGTTTGTTCGGAGTCCCGGATGAGATCGCAAACATGAGAGGAGTATTGGAATTGTCGAGAGGTAAGATTCATATATTAGAAGGTAGTATTTGGTCATCGTAATGGTTCCGAGTGATTCGGGTATTTTTCCGGAGTACCGAGGTGTTACCGGACCCCCCCCCCCCGGGGAAGTGTTGGGCCAACATGGGCCTAAAGGGAGAGATAGGGAAGCCCACTGGGGGTGGTGCGCGCCCCCTCCTAGTGAGTTCGAATAGTACAAGGAGGAGGGGGCGCGACCCCCCTTTCCCTTTCCCTCTCCCTCTCCTTCCTATTCCCTCCGGTGAAAGAAAGGAAAAGGGGGGCTGAATCCTACTCCTAGTAGGACTCCCCCCCCCCCATGGTGCACGCCCCTTGGCCGGCCTCCTCCTCCTCCCCTCCTTTATATACGGGGGCGGGGGGAACCGCCAAGGCACACCAATAGTTCTCTTAGCCGTGTGCGGTGCCCCCCTCCACTGTTTACTCCTCTGGTCATAGCATCATAGTGCTTAGACGAAGCCCTGCTCGGATCACATCACCATCACCGTCACCATGCCGTCGTGCTAACGGAACTCTCCCTCAACCCTCTACTGGATCAAGAGTTCGAGGGACGTCATTGAGCTGAACGTGCGCTGAACATGGAGGTGCCGTTTGTTCGGTACTTGGATCGGTTGGATTGTGAAGATGTTAGACTACATCAACCACGTTAACCTAACGCTTTCGCTTTCGGTCTACGAAGGTATGTGGACACACTCGCCCCCTCCCATTGCTATGCATCTCCTAGATAGATCTTGTGTGATCATAGGAATTTTTTGAAATTGCATGCTACGTTCCCCAATAATAGTCATACTGCTTACCACCAATGTTTACTTTGATTCGGCGATATTGTTGGATGAAGCGGCCCGGACCAACATTACATGACCACGTTCATGAGATCAGTTCTACTGATGTGCTTCGCACACAGGTGGCTGGCGGGTGTCTGTTTCTCTAACTTTAGTTGAATCGAGTTTGACTACGGCCAATCCTTGTTGAAGGTTAAAACAACACACTTGACGAAAAATCATTGTGGTTTTGATGTGCAGGTAAGAACGGTTCTTGTTAGAATCCTGTAGCAACCATGTAAAACTTGCAACAACAAAGCAGAGGACGTCTAACTTGTTTTTGCAGGGCATGTTGTGATGTGATATGGTCAAGACGTGATGAGATATAAATTGTTGTATGAGATGATCATGTTTTGTAGAAGTTATCGGCAACTGGCAGGAGCCTTATGGTTGTCGCTTTATTGTATGAAATGCAATCGCCATGTAATTGCTTTACTTTATCACTAAGCAGTAGTGATAGTCGTAGAAGCAATAGTTGGTGAGACGACAACGAAGCTACAATGGAGATCAAGGTGTCAAGCCGGTAATAATGGAGATCATGACGGTGCTTTGGAGATGGAGATCAAACAGCACAAGATGATGATGGCCATATCATGTCACATATTTTAATTACATGTGATGTTTATCTTTTTATGCATCTTATTTTGCTTAGTACGACGATAGCATTATAAGATGATCCCGCACTAAATTTGAAGGTACAAGTGTTCTGCCTGAGTATGCACCGTTGCTACAGTTCGTCGTGCCGAGACACCACGTGATGATCGGGTGTGATAAGCTCTACATTCACATACAACGGGTGCAAGCCAGTTTTGCACATGCAGAATACTCGGGTTAAACTTGACGAGCCTAGCATATAAAGATATGTCCTCGGAACACTGAGACTGAAAGGTCGAACATGAATCATATAGTAGATATGATCAACATAGTGATGTTCACCATTATAAACTACTCCATCTCACGTGATGACCGGACATGGTTTAGTAGATATGGATCACGTGATCATTTAGATGACTAGAGGGATGTCTATCTAAGTGGGAGTTCTTTAGTAATATGATTAATTGAACTTTAATTTATCATGAACATAGTCCTGGTAGTTTTTCCATATCTATGTTGTTGTAGAATAATGGCCCGTGCTACCGTTCCCTTGAATTTTAATGTGTTCCTAGAGAAAGCTAAGTTGAAAGATGATGGTGGCAACTAGACGGACAGGGTCCGTAACTTGAGGTATATCCTCATTGATGCATAGAAAAATTACGTCTTGGGAGTACTACTAGGTGCAAGACCGTTGTAGGAGCAACTCCGGACGTTATGAACGTCTGGTAGAGCAAATCTGATGACTACTCAATAGTTCAGTGTGCCATGCTTTACGACTTAGAATCGGGACTTCAAAGACGTTTTGAACATCATGGAGCATATGAGATGTTCCAAGAGTTGAATTTAATATTTCAGCAAAAGCTTGAGTTGAGAGATATGAAGTCTCCATCAAGTTCTACAGCTGCAAAATGGAGGAGAATAGTTCTGTCAGTGAACACATACTCAGAATGTCTAGGTATCATAACAACTTGACTCAGCTAGGAGTGAATCTTCCTGATGATAGTGTCATTGGCAGAGTTCTTCAATCACTGCCACCAAGCTATAAAGGCTTCGTGATGAACTATAATATGCAAGGGATGGAAAAGACAATTCCCGATCTCTTCGCAATACTAAAAGTTGCGGAGGTAGAAATCAAGAAGGAGCATCAAGTGTTGATGGTTAACAAGACCACTAGTTTCAAGAAAAAGGGCAAAAGGAAGAATGGGGACTTCAAGAAGAATAGAAAGCAAGTTGCTGCTCAAGGGAAGGAGCCCAAGTCTGGACCTAAGCCTGAAATAGAGTGCTTCTACTGCAAGGGACAGGTCACTGGAAGCAGAACTGCCCCAAGTATATGGCGGATAAGAAGTATGGCAAAGTGAAAGGTATATTTGATATTCATGTTATTGATGTGTACCTTACTAATGCTCGTAGTAGTGTTTGGGTATTGTATTTGATACTGGTTTTGTTGCTCATATTTGTAACTCAAAACAGGGTGATAGCGGCGAAGGTGTCCCGATGTTTCGATGAGATGGTGGCTACCGTTTTCTATGGGAGTTGACCTTGACGATCCGACATGAACGTGCGAGACGTCACGCCCTAGAATTCGTTAAACCAACTAACGAGGGGTTATTGACCACACCGGAGCACGATCAACTTGACCACGAGGGTATGTTTCCTGCGAGCAAACGAAGAATAAGTAAGAAACTGAGATTGCAATATGGATATTGCGAATATAAGAGGAAAGCTTTATTAATGTAGGTGGGGTTCTGTGACATCTTTGTCTGGTCGTTGAACACAAACAAAGTACGCGAAGTTGCAGCTATGGTGAACTTTTAATCTAAACAAAAGCCAAAGTCTAAACGATGCCCTAGGGGCTGTATATATGGAGGAGAGAGGGGGAATTTCGTGGCCCTTGGAGGAGGGGTCCGAAACCAACCCTAACTCTTGTTTCCCCACACATACGGACTCTAAAAGCAGCCTATACTTAAGTATTTCGAAATTACATGCGTCTGGCCCAATAATAAGGTAATGCATCACCTATAATAGCCTATGGACAAAATTTATGAAGTGGCATCTTGTATATTTTGTCCAAGGCTTCATGCACTCCTTATGGTGGCTTCAAAGTCCTGAAATCATCACTTGTAACTCCGTTCTTGTTCCCCATGCGCATGCCATCATCTCCATGTTTGGCCTTCCTCTAGTGTTCATCCCTCTTATCCATGCCAGGCCCTTCATTTGTAAGCAAAACAAATGTATCCAACTTAGGCAGCATCATATTCTCATGAACATTAGAATCATTACCAAGAAACGAAAGTACCTGATAGTTTAATTGGCGTGCGCGAGCTCTAGTAATTGGTCCAATATGTATAGCAGTAGGGGATGTGGGTGTAACAATGGTATTGATGTCCTCATCATCCTCCCCTTCTTGAAATGAAGTTGTCCTCGACAGAAGATCATCTTCCTCACCCAAATAAGGCTTCAAATCTACAATGTTAAAAGCGGGGTTAACCCAAAATCTGCAGGCAACTGAAGTTTATATGCATTATCATTTAGTTTCTCTAACACCTTAAAAGGACCATCATCATGTGGCATTAGCTTTGATTTACGCAAATCAGGAAATCTATCCTGGCGTAAATGTAACCAAACAAGATCTCCAGGTGCAAACACGACATGTTTTCTACCCTTATCTCCAGCAAGTTTATATTTAACATTCATACGCTCAATGTTTTCCTTAGTTAACTCATGCATTTTTAAGATCAATTCAGCATGTTGTTTAGCATCAAAATTAACCTTCTCTGAAGATGGAAGAGGCAACAAATCAATGGGTGCACGAGGTAGGAAACCATACACAATTTCAAAAGGGCACATCTTAGTAGTATAATGCAATGAACGATTATAAGCAAATTCAATATGAGGCAAGCATTATTCCCACATTCTCTTGTTATTCTTCAAAACAGCCCTAAGCATAGTAGACAATGTTCTATTGACTACTTCAGTTTGACCATCAGTTTGGGGTGACAAGTAGTACTAAAAAGTAGTTTAGTCCCCAACTTAGCCCATAAAAATCTCCAAAAGTGGCTAAGAAATTTCGTATCATGATCTGAAACAATAGTATTTGGCATACCATGCAAGCGAATAATTTCACGAAAGAAGAAATCAGCAACATTAACAACATCATCGCTTTTATGACATGGTATAAAGTATGCCATTTTCAAGAATCTATCCACGACAACAAATATGATATCCCTAGCCTTCTTTGTTCATGGTAAACCTAAAACAAAGTCCATAGATATATCCTCCCAAGGAATGCTAGGTACAGGCAAAGGCATATATAAACCATGATGATTGAGTCGTGACTTAGCTTTTTGACATGTAGTGCAGCGAGCAACAAAACGCTCAACATCCCGTCTCATCTTTGGCCAAAAGAAATGTGTAGCAAGTATGTCCTCCATCTTCTTTATGCCAAAGTGTCCCATTAATCCACCTCCATGTGCCTCTTGCAACAACAAAATACGAACGGAGCTAGCTGGAATGCATAGCTTATTAGCACGGAACACAAATCCATCATTAACTGCAAACTTGTTCCATGTTCCTCCTTCTTTCCAATTCCGCATTACATCTTTAAAATCAGTATCATGCACATATTGATCTTTGATGGTCTCAAAAACAAATATTTTGAAGTCAAGTTGTGAAAGCATAGAATAGCGACGAGACAATGCATCAACATTAACATTTTCTTTACCCTTCTTGTGTTTAGTGAGATAAGGGAAAGTCTCAATGAATTCAACCCATTTAGCATGTCTACGATTCAGTTTAGCTTGAATTTTAATATTTTTCAAGGATTCATGATCAGAATGTATAACAAATTCATTGGGCCATAAATAATGTGGCCACGTTTGTAAGGTCCGAACAAGAGCATATAATTCTTTATCATAAGTAGAATAGTTCAGACTAGGCCCACTTAATTTTTCAAAAAAGTATGCAACAGGTTTGTGATGCGGAGCATCCTACGGGAACCATGTCAAGAGTCAGTTTGGCAAGTGACACGTGCAACATCTACTTCACATACACAAAGGTGAATCATCTCCTTTACACGTGCTCACTTGACCCCTTCGAGGATGGTATACTACTTGACACCTCTCTCGTGTGCATGCATAGGTATTGTTGGAACTTCAAGGATGACGAGGAGGAGTGCAAGCGCTAGGGAACACCTACACCATCCGCGATGGACGCATGGAAGAGAAGACGGAAGAAGGAGTTGCAGAGTCTACAAGGACCGGACGACTGGAAGCCACCGGATGTCCGACCCTCTACAGCCGCCGGACGATCCACGAACACCGGACGTCCGACGCTTACCGGAAATCCGGTGCCACCGATCCCGAAGCAAAACACCGGACGACCGACGCCAACCGGACGTCCGGCGCCACCTGTCCAGAGAAGAATCAGCGGACGTCCGACGCGCGCCGAACGTCCGGACCGTCCTGAGCCACCGGACGTCCGACCCCCACCGGTTGTCCGGTACTTGCCTGTGCGCAGCCGGACCTTTGGCCTTGTATCTCTCTCCCACTTACCCCTTCATGGCTTAGACTATAAATAGACCACCCCATCCTCCTTTCTAGGGTTAGCAAAGTAGTAGCTCATTTAGAGATAGAGCTTTGCTCATCCATTACGGATCTACTCCACGAGAGAGACCGCGACCCCTCTTCGGAGAAGATCCACCTTTGATTCAGGACCCCTGTGTGGGAAGATCCTTCTAGGATTCAAGCCCCCATCTCCTTTGGATTTGGGATGAACTCTACCATCAATACCTCCTCATGGAGAAGAACCTTACCTTGTATCTTTCCCTTTGTTGTTCATGTACCTTGTGGATCTTGTGTGTTTGATTGTCTAGTGGATATGTGGTTGGACTTGTTCTTGTGTGTTTCCCCTTGTGTTTTCTCTCTGTTCTTCCCCATGTTCTTCGTGTTCTTCGCGGGATTCGCTCCTTTCATAAAAGATCAACCATCTAGGGTTCCACCCTACATCAGTTTGCCATCTTGTAATAACACACCTCCTAATCCAATTCCACTAGCGTCACATTCAGGCTCAAAAGTCTTTCAATACCGTGAAGGCTTCTTCCTATGCGGTACCCCAAACAAAAGGCACATCCTTCTTTCTAAGGTCATTGAGAGGTGCAGCAGTGGTGCTAAAATCTGTCACAAAACACAGAAACCAATGAGTCCAAGAAAACTCCTCACTTGTGTGACCGTTTTGTGCTGTGGCCAACTCTAAATAGCTTCAATCTTGGCTTTATCAACTTCAATTCCCAATGGAGTAACAACATAGGCAAGAAAAGATACTCGGTCGGTGCAAAAGGTGCACTTCCCAAGGTTACCAAACAAACATGCATCATGTATTGCAATAAAAACAACACGTAAATGTTCCAAATGTTCTTCCAAAGATTTGCTATAAATCAGTATATCGTCAAAGTAGACTACCACAAATCATCCAATGAAAGCACGTAAAAATTTGTTCATTAGTCTGATGAAAGTACTAGGTGCATTAGTTAACCCAAAAGGCATGACTAACCACTCATGTAAACCAAAAATAGTTTTAAATGCTATTTTCCATTCATCGCCCAATTTCATACGAATTTGATGGTATCCACTACGCAAATCAACTTTGGAGAATATTGTAGAGCCACTCAATTCATCAAGCATATTATCTAGCCTAGGAATAGAATGATGATAACAAATAGTAATATTATTAATACCTCTACAATTAACACACATACGTGACGTACCATCCTTTTTAGGCACTAGTATAATAGGAACAACACACGGACTAAGAGATTCGCGTATAAAACTTTTGTCGAGCAGCTCATGTACTTGACGCATAATCTCCTTCGTCTCCTCTGGATTGGTACGGTATGGTGCACGGTTGGGTAGCGATACACCGGGAATTAAGTCAATTTGGTGCTCAATCCCTCGAATAGGTAGTAATCCCGGTGGCACGTCTTGTGGGAAGACGTCAACGAACTCCTGCAAAATGTTAGTGACAACAGGGGGCAAAGAGGAAATCAGGTCCTCGAATGAAAATAATGCCTCTTTGCGCACAAAAGCATAGCAAACAGATTTGCTAAAATCTAGCTCATCAATATCAGATTTGGTGGCAAGTAAACATGCACTTTTCAATTTAATTTTAGAAACAACACAAGATGGTTTATTATTAGGCTTCAATTGTTGCTCAAATTCTTTTGCCACAATCTGAGTTTCACTCTTATTTTTCTCTTGTTTTGTTTTATTAGCTCTATTAATTTTAGGAAGCAAAGTAATATTTTTATCCTTATGAACAAGAGTATACTGATTGTTTCTACCATGATGTACAGAATTTTTATCAAATTGCCATGGTCTACCAAGTAATAAGGAACATGCTTGCATAGGTACCACATCACAATCAACATAATCAGCACATGTAGAGATACTAAAATGCACACGAACAGTATGTGTTACCTTAACCTTGCCGCTGTTGTTAAACCATTGGATGTAGTAAGGATGTGGATGTGGTCTTGTGGTGAGAGATAGCTTCTCCACCATCTCCATGCTAGCCAAGTTATTGCAGCTCCCTCCACTATGATGACACGAACAGAACGTTCCTTCACAACTCCCTTTGTGTGGAACAGATTATTCCTCTGATTTTGCTCAGCTTGTGTGGACAATAGGTATGAAGAACACACACGACCTAAACTACGAAACACTGTAAAATCTCACCGAGCAACCTGGAAATCTAATACCACTTGATAGCGGCGAAGGTGTCCCGATGTTTCGATGGGATGGTGGCTATCGTTTTCGGTGGGAGTCAACCTTGAGGATCCAAATACGAACATGCGAGATGTCGCGCCTTAGCAATCATTAAACCAACTTTCGAGGGGTTATTGACCACACCGGAGTACGATCAACCTGACCACGAGGGTCTGTTTCCTGCGAGCAAATGAAGAACAAGCAAGAAACTGAGATTGCCATATGGATATTGTGAATATAAGAGGAAAGCTTTATTAATGAAGGTGGGGTTCTGTGACGTCTTTGTTTGGTCGTTGAACACGAACAAAGTATGCAAAGTTGCAACTATGGCAAACTTTTAATCTAAACAAAACCCAAAGTCTAAGCGATTCCCTAAGGGTTGTATATATGGAGGAGAGAGGGGGAATTTCGTGGCCTTTGGAGGAGGGGTCCGAAACCAACCCTAACTCTTGTTTCCCCACACATACGGACTCTAAAAACAACCTATACTTAAGTATTTCAAAATTTCATGGGCCTGGCCCAATAATAAGGTGACGCGGCACCTATAATAGCCTCTAGACGGAATTTATGAAGTGGCATCTTGTATATTTCGTCCAAGGCTTCATGCACTCCTTATGGTGGCTTCAAAGTTCTAAAATCATCACTTGTAACTCCATTCTTGTTCCCCTTGCGCATGCCATCATCTCCATGTTTGGTCTTGCTCTAGTGTTCATCCCTCTTATCCATGCCAGGCCCTTCATTTGTAAGCAAAACAAATGTATCCAACTTAGGCAGCATCATATTCTCACGAACATTAGAATCATTACCAAGAAATGAAAGTACCTGATAATTTAATCGGTATGCGCGAGCTCTAGTATTTGGTCCAGTGTGTATAGCAATAGGGCTGTGGGTGTAACAATGGTATTGATGTCCTCATCACAGGGGCTACGAATTAAACGGAGATAGGCTAAGGACGAGGTGACGATGCGCGTCGAAAATGGTTCCAAGGTTGATGTGATCGCCTTCGGCATGCTACATCTACATCTACCGTTGGGATTAGTTTTAGACCTGAATAATTGTTATTTGGTACCAGCGTTTAGCATGAACATTATATGTGGATCTACTTTGACGCGAGTTGGTTATTCATTAAAATCAGAGAATAATGGTTGTTCTATTTATATGAGTAATATCTTTTATGGTCATGCACCCTTGATGAGTGGTCTATTTTAGTTGAATCTCAATTGTAGTGATACGCATATTCATAATATTGAAGCCAAAAGATGCAAAGTTAATAATGATAGTGCATCTTATTTGTGGCACTGCCGTTTAGGTCATATTGGTGTAAAGTGCATGAAGAAACTCCACGCAAGTGGAATTTTGGAATCACTTCGTTATGAATCACTTGATGCTTGCGAACCATGCCTCATGGGCAAGATGACTAAGACTCCTTTCTCCAGAACAATGGAGCGAGCCACTGACTTATTGGAAATAATACATATTGATGTATGCGGTCCGATGAGTGTTGAGGCTCGTGGCGGGTATCGTTATTTTCTGACATTCACAAATGATTTGAGAAGATATGGGTATATCTACTTAATGAAACATAAGTCTGAAAATTTTAAAAAGTTCAAAGAATTTCAGAGTGAAGTGGAAAATGATCGTAACAAGAAAATAAAGTTTCTACGATCTGATCATGGAGGTGAATATTTGAGTTACGAGTTTGGTCTTCATTTGAAACAATATGGAATAATTTCGCAACTCACGCCACCTGGAACACCACAGCGTAATGGTGTGTCCGAACATCGTAACCGTACTTTCTTAGATATGATGTGATCTATGATGTGTCTTGCTGATTTACCGCTATCGCTTTGGGGTTATGCTTTAGAGATGGCTGCATTCACGTTAAATAGGGCACCATATAAATCCGTTGAGACGACACCATATGAAATGTGCTTTAGCAAGAAACCTAAGTTGTCGTTTCTTAAAGTTTGGGGCTGCGATGCTTATGTGAAAAAGCTTCAACCTGATAAGCTCGAACACAAATCGAAGAAATGGGTCTTCAGAGGATACCCAAAGGAAACTATTGGGTACACCTTCTATCACAGATCCTGATGCAGAGAATCCTACGATCATCCCCATGTACACTACATCTACTCTCCAAGCCCCAAGAGGACATAATACGAGACCTCAAGTATACGCCATTGGACACAAGGTGAACTCGCTCCTCTCTGAACCATCACTTTCCACACGTGAGACATGGCTACTACCTCAAACATATGTGCTATGCATGACCAGGAACCAAGAGGAAGACCATGGACAAGACGACGAGTAAACCAAGGGCGAGGAACAAAAAGAAGAGCTGCAAGAAGAACTACAGCCACCGGACGACCGTTCTGTAGGAGTTCATCTAGCAACGAGTCATCGGATGCATCTACATACCTTTGTAGATCGCGTGCGGAAGCGTTCAAAGAATGGTGATGATGTAGTCGAACACGACGTGATCCAGATCACCGATGACCAAGCGCCGAACGGACGGCACCTCCGCGTTCAACACACGTACGGGACGGGAGACGTCTCCTCCTTCTTGATCCAACAAGGGGAAGGAGAGGTTGATGAAGATCCAGCAGCACGACGGCGTGGTGGTGGATGCAGGGCGTCACAGTAGCAGGGCTTCGCCTATACTACGAGAGAGAGACGTAACGGGGAGAGAGGGAGGCGCCAGGGGCTGGTGTATGAAGTCCCTCCTCTCCCCCACTATATATAGGAGGGCCAAGGGGGGTGGTGCACCAGCCTAGGAGATCCAATCTCCTAGGTGCCGCAGCCAAGGGGAGGTTTCCCTCCCCCCCAAGGCACCTAGAGGTGCCTTCCACCATTGGGACTCTTCCCTTAAGTGGAACCCTAGGCGCATGGGCTTTTGGAGCTGGTGCCCTTGGCCCATCTAGGCCAAGGCGCACCCCCTACAGCCCATGTGGCCCCCCGGGACAGGTGGCCCCACCCGGTGGGCCCCCGGGACCCCTCCGGTGGTCCCGGTACAATACCGATAACCCCGAAACTTGTCCCGATGGCCGAAACAGCACTTCCTATATATAATTCTTTACCTCCGGACCATTCCGGAACTCCTCGTGACGTCCGGGATCTCGTCCGGGACTCCAAACAACATTCGGGTTACTGCATATACATATCTTCACAACCCTAGCGTCACCGAACCTTAAGTGTGTAGACCCTATGGGTTCGGGAGACAAGCAGTCATGACCAAGACGACTCTCCGGTCAATAACCAACAGCGGGATCTGGATACCCATGTTGGCTCCCACATGCTCCACGATAATCTCATCGGATGAACCATGATGTCGAGGATTCAATCAACCCCGTATGCAATTCCCTTTGTCAATCGATATGTTACTTGCCCGAGATTCGATCGTCGGTATCCCAATACCTCGTTCAATCTCGTTACCGGCAAGTCGCTTTACTCGTACCGTAATGCATGATCCCATGACCAGACACTTGGTCACTCTGAGCTCATTATGATGATGCATTACCGAGTGGGCCCAGTGATACCTCTCCGTCATACGGAGTGACAAATCCCAGTCTTGATCCATGTCAACCCAACAGACACTTTCGGAGATACCCGTAGTCTACCTTTATAGTCACCCAGTTACGTTGTGACGTTTGGTATACCCAAAGCACTCCTACGGTATCCGGGAGTTACACGATCTCATGGTCTAAGGAAAAGATACTTGACATTGGAAAAACTCTAGCAAACGAACTATACGATCTTGTGCTATGTTTAGGATTGGGTCTTGTCCATCACATCATTCTCCTAATGATGTGATCTCGTTATCAATGACATCCAATGTCCATAGTCAGGAAACCATGACTATCTGTTGATCAACGAGCTAGTCAACTAGAGGCTTACTAGGGACATGTTAGTGTCTGTTATTCACACATGTATTACGATTTCCGGATAACACAATTATAGCATGAATAAAGACAATTATCATGAATAAGGAAATATAATAATAATGCTTTTATTATTGCCTCTAGGGCATATTTCCAACACGTTCTAGACCGGACGTCCGGTCCCTGAAGGCCATGCTTGAACACCCACAGCTACTGAAGTCTACGGCGGCCAGACGACCACCAAACGCTGGACGTCCGACACTCGTCAGCCACCGGACGACCGACGCCAACCGGAAATCTAGTGTCACCTATCCCGAGCCAAAACGTCGGACGTCTGACAAGTACCGCACGACCGGACCCTTGCGAGCCACCAGACGTCTGGTACCCGTCGGACGACCGGCGCCTGTCTATGTGCAAAGTATCGGGCCGACGCCCATGTATCCCCCACTTACCCCTTCATGGCCCTAGACTATATATATACTCCTCCACCTCCTCCTAGTTAGGGTTAGCATTGTGGTAGCTCATATGTGAGATAGAGCTCCGCTCATCCATCCGGATCTACTCCATTTCGAGGGACTGTCACCTCTTCGAAGAAATTCCATCCTGGATTTAAGACCCCTAACGGGAAGACCTCAAGACCTCCTCACGGAGAAGAACCGATTACCCTATGTATCGTCCCTTGTTGACTTTGGATCATGTATCTCTTTTTGTTTCAAGGATCTAGCACATGTGTGATTGTTTCTTATTGATTTGAGTGATTCCTCTCTTTCCCCTCATGTTTTCCCCCATGTATTCTTCATGTTCTTCGTAGGATCCACTCCAATTGTGAAAGATCGGCCATCTAGGGTTCCACCCTACATCATTTTGGATTAGAGCATAGTTGGTTACGAATTTCGAGCCCCTACCCCTCTTTTCTAGCCTAATTTTGTTGTGTTCTTCCCCAATTTCAAAAATCCTCACCAAAAATAGCCCCAATTTTTTTGTGATTTATTGATTTGATAATGTTCTGTTGATTTTGATCTATGGATTTGCTTGGTTTCGAGTGGATCTAGCATCTCCCCAAGTTTCCCCATATTTCATCCACGAAATCTCATCAATTTTGCCCCCAAAATCCCCAATTTCCGTCCAAAATCACGTCCCGAATCTCGGATCTCGAGTTGACCCCGACCGACCGGATGGCTGACGTTTTTACGGACGTCCGGAGCCCTTCGAGCCACCGGATGTCCGACACTTACCGGACGACCGGAACCCTGATCCCACATGAAATCAGCGGATTTCCGACCCGATCGGACGTCCGACGACCGGACTTCAGTCCATTACCAGATCTCCGCTACCTCTAGATATCAACTTCGGCTGTTTTTTCTGTTTTGCCCATAACTAATTCATCCGAACTCCGATTTTGATGTTCTTTAACTTGTTTTGAAGCTATTGACATCCTCCATCCCACAAAAATACTTCCAACATCATTTGACTCGATCAAATATTTGGAACTCTGGCATCTTTGCCTAGGGCTTCCACCACATCATCCGCTACACCACCACCCATTTTCGCAACCTAACCCATTTTGATCCTTATAGCATTAGTGGTTGTTTGAGTAGTGATTCAAGTCTCCTAAGGTGTTTCGGCCACTTAGGGATGGTGGCTTCTTCGTCAACCACCACCACAACTTTCGATAGGCTTACCCACCATACACTTCCGCCACCCCAACTTAACCTAATTTTGTTTGAGTTGTGAGTTTTGTCTCCTAAGGTGTTTCGGCTACTTAGGGACGGTGACCTTCAACTCCGAGTCACATAACCCATCATTGCACTCCCGCAATCCCATTGAGCTTCCACCAAACCACCACCGCATCCCACTACCACCATTTGACATTTGAGATTTTGAGTTCGTGGTTTTTCCGTTTCCTAAGGTGTTTTGGCTAATTAGGAACGGTTCTACATCAAGAACACTGCCACTCATCATCGCCACGAGGTCGTCATTATACATAAGGACGGTAACCTCGACGATATCATTGTAAATTCTCCTTGCAATTGCATTGATAACCCCTAGCCCATTTTGTGTTACCTGCCTATCGAGACTAGCCATTTGAGTATTGTCGGCAATGTTACTTGTGCACATAAGTGATCATTGGTCTACACCTTCCATTGCATACATACCATACCATACCATATCGGTATCATCTTGGTATCATATCATCCCGTGTGCCTCAAGTTTGTTCCCGCGTAAACACAATTGTTATCTTGGTTTGTACATTGTGCAAAAGTGACCATACAAAAAAAAGAATAAGCTTTTAAGCAAAAGAAAAAGAGAGCAAATAGCTTGTAAGCAATAGTCATAGCATCCTACCACATTTCATAAGATTGTCATATCCGATCATCTTGAGAGAAACACCGGGAACCATACATATATAGCATACTTGGGTTAAAAAGCTCATACATTTTGCATCTTATAGGTTGTGCACAAGTGTTGTCTCCGCCTATTGAGCAATCGTGCTAGCGTCTCTCTTGAGTTGTGCAAGATGAGCGTTTTCCGTGGATTCCTCATTCCGTGCTCATTCCTTGGTTGCACGACCCCATTTATCTATCCGTATGTGTGTTTTTGTGTGCCACATATTGCTATTGGTCTACTTGTTTCACTTGTGAATTTGTGAATCTCTTTCATCATTATTGTCTCTTGCTAACATTTTGCATCAAATTTTTGTGCCACTATCCTCACCGAGCTCCACCATAAGCTTTATTTGTGTAGGTGTGAGAAATTGACGAGATCGATACCAATTGTGCTATTTCCTTGTTACATCATTGAGTGATCATTGATCCATTTTCAACATCGGTCACGGTACATTTGGTATAGTTCTTCTCATTCTCCCACTCATATTTTCTCGAGTGTTGTGATGGATAGGAAAGTCACTTCATCTCCGGTCTTCCATGACAACGACGGTGCGAACAACTACATCACCAAAGCGTCAATCTTCGATTTACAACGAAAAATACAAGGCACACAATCTACCTTGCGAGAGCACCTCGACAACCTCGCCATCAACATACGACACAATGAAGCAAGGAAAAGGGACTACATCGACACCAAGTTGGACGAGCTAAAGGATCAACTATGAGACATGGTGGCCGACTACAAGTCTTCTTCCCCTTCATCATCCTCTAGGCGACGGCGAGCAATTTGAACATCTTCGGAGCACCCACGCAACGCAAGCGCAAGTCGTCCATGTCCACGTCTACATGGCGACCATCATCATTGATGCAGAGCATCCCAAGGACATCCCCATGGACCCAACTACATCTCCTACGACACCTCTTGGACCCATGACGCGAGCACGTGCAAGAGCCCTCGAAACCGAGGTGACATCACTCCTCTCACATTTACACTTTGATACACATGAGACATGGCTACTACCTCATACAGATACTTTGTGCATGCTCAGGTACCATGGAGAAGCTAAGGAGCAAGGATAAGAAGAAGAGGAAGATGGACGTGAAGACGAAAGAGAAGAAGTGATGAAGAGGAAGCTACAGGCTCCGGACGACCGGCCTGGACCGGACGTCCGACGACCTCTAGGCTCTGGACGTCCGGCCCTCTCCGGACGACCGACGCCCCCGCACCCGAGCCAAATCTATGGATTTTCGGAGCCCCTCAGAAAACCGACAACGCCTGGACGTCCGACCGAAGCACACCCGAGCCGAAATTACGGACGTCTGACAGGCACTGGACGTCTGGACCCTCGCGAGGCTCCGGACGACCGATGACCCCCGGACGTTCGACACTTGCGTGCTGATTCGTGTTGGGCCGCAGCTCATGTACCCCTTCGCCCCCCTCATTTGCACTAAGACTATAAATACTCCACCTATTCCTTCTAGCTAGGGTTAGCATTGTGATAGCTCATTTGAGAGATAGAGCTACGCTCATCCATATCGGATCTCCTCCTTGAGAGAGACCGCGGCCTCTTCGAAGAAGACCCCTTTGGATTCAAGCCCCCTTTTCTAATGGAAGATCCCCCCGTGGATTCAAGACCTCTTCATTTGAGTGTTCCTCTTCGTTTCCCTTTGTGTTTCTCTCGTTTTCCCCTTTGTGTTCTTTGTGTTCTTTGCGGGATTCCGCTCCTTTCGTGAAAGATCGGCCGATTAGGGTTCTACCCTACATCATCTTGGTATCATGAGCCACGTTGATCACGATTTCAGAGCCTCCCCATTGTGTTTCTTGCCTTCTTTTGTTGTTTTTCATCCTAATTCGAAAGTTTCCCCACCAAAAATAGCCCCCAATTTTTTTTGTGATTTGTTAGTGTGTTGAGATTTTGTTGGTTTGGATCCGTGGATTTGCTTTGTGCTGAGTGGATCTAGCTTTTCCCCCCTTTTCCCCACCCTTCCCATCCACAAATCCTCCTGGATTCGACGATTTTCCACCTCTCCATCAAGAACCCTAGCTGTTCATCACGTGCCCCGATTTCGCCTAGGCACCGGACGTCCGACCCAGCCCGGATGTCCGACGACGACCGGACGACCTGCCCAGCCCGGACGTCCGACCGACCCTGACGGAACTGATTTTTTTTCTAGTGTAGTCACCACCACCACCCCACATTTCCTCATACGCACTCCTACCACCATTACACCATCACCACTTCCGCATACCACCACCATTTGGATCATTTCGCACTTCGACACGTTCTACCACTTCGATCTTTGAGAATTTAAGTTGCGGCACCGTATCCTTTGTGTTTCGGCTATCTAGGTACGGTTCGACATCAACATCACCGCCGCTCATCTTTGCCATGGATGCGTCATTAACAACGACCACCTCGACTACATCTTGGTATTCATGCCACCATTTTGACACCATACAGGAAGCAAGACCTAACCTTATCTTGGTATTGGACATATCACTCTTGCCATTATATTGATAGCCATCAGAGCCTTACTCCTTTGCGTTGCTTACCCATCGATACTAGCCATTGAGTATTGCCGGCACCGAGACTTGTGCACATTAGTGATCATACTTCCCATAGCATACATACATCATTGTTGCATATATTGGTATCATCTCTTGTGTCACAAAGTTTTCATCACATACACAATTGCTATCTTGGTTCGTCAAGCATCGCATAAGAAAAGAGCTCCAACATCAAAGAGCCAAACAAGCTTTTAAGCAAAGAGGAAAGATAAGCAAAGAACTTTTAAGCAAGAACCATAGCGTCATACAACTTTAAGATTGTCATACTCAATCATCTTGGATCATATCATAGAAACACCTTGCATAAAGCATACTTGGGATAGAAGTCGTTGCATTTTTGCTAAGTAGGTTGTGCACAAGTTCTTGTATCCACCTATTGTGCAATCATGCTAGCGTCTCTCTAGTGTTGTGAAATAAGAGCATTTTTGTGGATTCCACATTTTGGCTCATCCTTGGTTGCCCAACCCCACTTATCTTTTCGCGTGTGTGTTTCCGTGTACCCTATATGCTTGGTCTACTTGTTACATTGCATCTTGCGAATCTTTTCCAACATTATTGAAGCTCACTTACAATTGCATCAAATTTTGTGCCACCATCCTAACCAAGCTCCACCATAAGCTTTTACTTCTGTAGGTGTGAGAAACCGACAAGAGCTAGTACCAATTGTGATATTTCCTTGTCCTACATTGGAGTGATCCTCGATCCACTTTCAACTTCGGTCAAGGTACATTTCGTATTCGTTCTTCTCTTTCTACCACTCACATTTGTCTTGGAATGATGGATAGTCCTAGTACTTCTACCAACCCACTCTTCATGGAGCAAGACGACAACATGAACTCCTTCGTCACCAAGAGTCACCTATTTGGTGCACAACGTGCTTTGCATCGGGAGCAACAAGCCATCACTGACCACATCGACAACCTCGCCACCGACTTGCGACTCTCCGAGCAACGTATAAGGGACTACTTCGACCACAAGATCGACAATCACAAGCAAGAGAATGACGCAAGGATGGGCGAGATGTTGGAATATGCCCTAGAGGCAATAATAAATCGATTATTATTATATTTCCTTGTTCATGATAATCGTTTATTATCCATGCTAGAATTGTATTGATAGGAAACTCAGATACATGTGTGGATACATAGACAACACCATGTCCCTAGTAAGCCTCTAGTTGACTAGCTCGTTGATCAATAGATGGTTACGGTTTCCTGACCATGGACATTGGATGTCATTGATAACGGGATCACATCATTAGGAGAATGATGTGATGGACAAGACCCAATCCTAAGCCTAGCACAAGATCATGTAGTTCGTATGCTAAAGCTTTTCTAATGTCAAGTATCATTTCCTTAGACCATGAGATTGTGCAACTCCCGGATACCGTAGGAATACTTTGGGTGTGCCAAACGTCACAACGTAACTGGGTGACTATAAAGGTGCACTACGGGTATCTCCGAAAGTGTCTGTTGGGTTGGCACGAATCGAGACTGGGATTTGTCACTCCGTGTAAACGGAGAGGTATCTCTGGGCCCACTCGGTAGGACATCATCATAATGTGCACAATGTGACCAAGGAGTTGATCATGGGATGATGTGTTACGGAACGAGTAAAGAGACTTGCCGGTAACGAGATTGAACAAGGTATCGAGATACCGACGATCGAATCTCGGGCAAGTATCGTACCGCTAGACAAAGGGAATTGTATACAGGATTGATTAAGTCCTTGATATCGTGGTTCATCCGATGAGATCATCGTGGAACATGTGGGAGCCAACATGGGTATCCAGATCCCGCTGTTGGTTATTGACCGGAGAGTCATCTCGGTCATGTCTGCATGTCTCCCGAACCCGTAGGGTCTACACACTTAAGGTTCAGTGACGCTAGGGTTATAGAGATATTAGTATGAGGTAACCCGAAAGTTGTTCGGAGTCCCAGATGAGATCCCGGACGTCACGAGGAGTTCCGGAATGGTCCGGAGGTAAATAATTATATATAGGAAGTGCTATTTCGGCCATCGGGACAAGTTTCGGGGTCACCGGTATTGTACCGGGACCACCGGAAGGGTCCCGGGGGTCCACCGGGTGGGGCCACCTGCCCCGAGGGGGCCACATGGGCTGTAGGGGGTGCGCCTTGGCCTATATGGGCCAAGGGCACCAGCCCCAAGAGGCCCATGCACCAAGAGAAGAGGGAAAGGAAGAGTCCTAAAGGGGGAAGGCACCTCCGAGGTGCCTTGGGGAGGATGGACTCCTCCCCCCCTTGGCCGCACCCTTCCTTGGAGGAAGGGGCAAGGCTGCGCCCTCCCCCTCTCCCTTGGCCCTATATATAGTGGGGGGAAGGGAGGACAACCATACCTAAGCCCTGGCGCCTCCCTCTCCCTCCCATGACACATCTTCCTCCTCCCGCAGCGCTTGGCGAAGCCCTGTTGGAATCCCGCTACTTCCACCACCACGCCGTCGTGTTGTTGGATCTCCATCAACCTCTCCTTCCCCCTTGCTGGATCAAGAAGGAGGAGACGTTGCTGCTCCGTACGTGTGTTGAACGCGGAGGTGCCGTCCGTTCGGCGCTAGGATCATTGATGATTTGGATCACGACGAGTACGACTCCATCAACCCCGTTCTCTTGAACGCTTCCGCGCGCGATCTACAAGGGTATGTAGATCCACTCCTCCCTCGTTGCTAGATGACTCCATAGATAGATCTTGGTGACACGTAGGAAAATTTTGAATTTATGCTATGTTCCCCTACAGTGGCATCATGAGCTAGGTCTATGCGTAGTTTCTATGCACGAGTAGAACACAAAGTAGTTGTGGGCGTTGATTTTGTTCAATATGCTTGCCGTTACTAGTCTTATCTTGATTCTGCGGCATCGTGGGATGAAGCGGCCCGGACCAACCTTACACGTATGCTTACGTGAGACCGGTTCCACCGACTAACATGCACTAGATGCATTAGGTGGCTGGCGGGTGTCTGTCTCTCCCACTTTAGTCAGATCGGATTCGATGAAAAGGGTCCTTATGAAGGGTAAATAGAAATTGGCTTATCACGTTGTGGTTTTGCGTAGGTAAGAAACGTTCTTGCTAGAAACCCATAGCAGCCACGTAAAACATGCAAACAACAATTAGAGGACGTCTAACTTGTTTTTGCAGGGTATGCTATGTGATGTGATATGGCCAAAAGGATGTGATGAATGATATATGTGATGTATGAGATTGATCATGTTCTTGTAATAGGAATCACGACTTGCATGTCGATGAGTATGACAACCGGCAGGAGCCATAGGAGTTGTCTTAATTTATTTATGACCTACGTGTCAACATAAACGTCATGTAATTACTTTACTTTATTGCTAACCGTTAGCTGTAGTAGTAGAAGTAATAGATGACGTGACAACTTCATGGAGACACGATGATGGAGATCATGATGATGGAGATCATGGTGTCATGTCGGTGACAAGATGATCATGGAGCCCCAAGATGGAGATCAAAGGAGCTATATGATATTGGCCATATCATGTCACTACTATTTGATTGCATGTGATGTTTATCATGTTTATACATCTTATTTGCTTAGAACGACGGTAGTAAATAAGATGATCCCTCTCTAAAATTTCAAGAAGGTGTTCCCCTAACTGTGCACCGTTGCGAAAGTTCGTCGTTTCGAAGCACCACGTGATGATCGGGTGTGATAGATTCTTACGTTCACATACAATGGGTGTAAGACAGATTTACACACGCAAAACACTTAGGTTGACTTGACGAGCCTAGCATGTACAGACATGGCCTCGGAACACAAGAGACCGAAAGGTCGAGCATGAGTCGTATGGTAGATACGATCAACATGAAGATGTTCACCGACGTTGACTAGTCCGTCTCACGTGATGATCGGACACGGCCTAGTTGACTCAGATCATGTAATCACTTAGATGACTAGAGGGATGTCTATCTAAGTGGGAGTTCATAAGATGAACTTAATTATACTGAACATAGTCAAAAGGTCTTCGCAAATTATGTCGTAGCTCACGCTTCAGTTCTACTGTTTAATTATGTTCCTAGAGAAAATTTAGTTGAAAGTTGATAGTAGCAATTATGCGGACTAGGTCCGTAAACTGAGGATTGTCCTCATTGCTTCATAGAAGGCTTATGTCCTTAATGCACCGCTCAGTGTGCTGAACCTCGAATGTTGTATGTAGATGTTGCGAATATCTGACATACACATTTTGGTAACTACGTGATAGTTCAGTTAAACGGTTTAGAGTTGAGGCACCGAAGACGTTTTGAAACATCGCGAAACATATGAGATGTTTCGAGGGCTGAAATTGGGATTTCAGGCTTGTGCCCACGTCAAGAGGTATGAGACCTCTGACAAGTTTCTTAAGCCTGCAAACTAAGGGAGAAAATCTCAATTGTTGTGCTTGTGCTCAGATTGTCTGAGTACAACAATCGCTTGAATCGAGTGGGAGTTGATCTTCCAGATGAGATAGTGATGTTTCTCCGAAGTCATTACCACCAAGCTGCTTGAGCTTCGTGATGAACTATAATATATCAGGGACATATATGATGATCGTTGAGATATTCGCGATGTTTGACACCACAAAAGTAGAAATCAAGAAGGAGCATCAATTGTTGATGGTTGGTGAAACCACTAGTTTCAAGAAGGGCAAGGGCAAGAAGGGATACTTCATGAAACGGCAAATCAGCTCCTGCTCTAGTGATGAAACCCAAGGTTGAACCCAAACCCGAGACTAAGTGCTTCTGTAATAAGGGGAACAGCCACTGGAGCAGAATTACCCTAGATACTTGGTAGATGAGAAGGCTGGCAAGGTCGATAGAAGTATATTGGATATACATTGTGTTAATGTGTACTTTACTAGTACTCCTAGTAGCACCAGGGTATTAGATACCGGTTCGGTTGCTAAGTGTTAGTAACTCGAAATAAAAGCTACAGAATAAACGGAGACTAGCTAAAGGTGAGATGACGATATGTGTTGGAAGTATTTCCAAGGTTGATCAAGTATCGTACTCTCCCTAAATAATTGTTATTTGGTGTTTGCGTTGAGCATAGACATGACTGGATTATGTCTATCGCAATACGGTTATTCATTTAAGGAGAATAATGGTTACTCTGTTTATTTGAATAATACCTTCAATGGTCTTGCACCTAAAATGAATGGTTCATTGAATCTCGATCATAGTGATACACATGTTCATGCCAAAAGATATAAGATAGTAATGATAGTACCACCTACTTGTGGCACTGCCACGTAAGTCATATCGGTATAAAACGCATGAAGAAGCTCCATGTTGATGGATCTTTGGGCTCACTCGTTTTTGAAAGGTTTGAGACATGCGAACCATGTCTATTGGTGTATATGCATGAAGAAACTCCATGCAAATGGAGCGTTTGGACTCACTTGATTTTGAATCACTTGAGACATGCAAATCATACCACATGGGCAAGATGACTGAAAGCCTCGTTTTCAGTAAAATGGAACTAGAAAGCAACTTGTTGGAAGTAATACATTTTGATGTGTGCAGTCCAATGAGTGCTGAGGCATGTAGTGGATATCGTTATGTTCTTACTTCACAGATGATTTGAGTAGATGTTGAGTATATTTACTTGATGAATCACGAGTCTGAATTATTGAAAGGTTCAAGTAATTTCAGGGTGAAGTTGAAAGATCGTCGTGACAAGAGGATAAAATATCTATGATATGATCATAGAGATGAATATCTGAATTACGAGTTTGGCACAGAATTAAGACATTGTGGAAATTGTTTCACAACTAATACAGCCTGGAACACCGTAGCGTGATGGTGTGTCCGAACATCATAACTGCACCCTATTGGATATGATGCATACCATGATGTCTCTTATCGAATTACCACAATAGTTTATGGGTTAGGCATTAGAGACAACCACATTCACTTTAAAAGGGGCACCACGTAATTCCGATAAGATGACACCGTATGAACTATGGTTTAGAGAAACCTAAGTTGTCATTTCTTAAAAGTTTGGGGCTGCGACGCTTATGTGAAAAAGTTTCAGGCTGATAAGCTCGAACCCAAAGCGGATAGATGCATCTTCATAGGACACCCAAAACAGTTGGGTATACCTCCTGTCTCAGATCCGAAAGCAATAAGGGATTGTTTCTAGAATCGGGTCCTTTCACGAGGAAAAGTTTCTCTCGAAAGAATTGAGTGGGAGGATGGTGGAGACTTGATGAGGTTATTGAACCGTCTCTTCAACTAGTGTGTGGCAGAGCACAGGGAGTTGTTTCTGTGGCACCTACACCAATTGAAGTGGAAGCTTATGATAGTGATCATGAAACTTCAGATCAAGTCACTACCAAACCTCGTGGGATGACAAGGATGCGTACTACTTCAGAGTGGACGATAGGACATCAATACCATTGTTACACCCACAGCCCCTACTGTTACATATACTGGACCAATTACTAGAGCTCGCGCACGCCAATTAAATTACCAGGTACTTTCGTTTCTTGGTAATGATTCTAATGTTCATGAGATTATGATGCTGCCTAAATTGGATACATTTGTTTTGCTTTCAAATGAAGGGCCTAGCTTGGAGAAGGATGAACATTGGAGCAAGAACACGCATGAAGTTGATGGCATGCGCAAGGGGATCAAGAACGGAGTTACAACTGATGATTTCAGGACTTTGAAGCCGCCATAAGGAGTGCATGAAGCCATGGACGAAATATACAAGATGCCACTTCATAATATTCGTCCATAGGCTATTCTAGGTGCTGCGTCACCTTATTAATGGGCCAGGCCCATGTAATTTCGAAATACTTAAGTATAGGCTATTTTTAGAGTCCGTATGTGTGGGGAAACAAGAGTTAGGGTTGGATTCAGACCCCACCCTCAAGGGCCACGAAATTCCCCTCTCTTCCTCCATATATACAGCCCTTAGGGCGTCGTTTAGATTTTGGGTTTTGTTTAGATTAAAAGTTCGCCATAGCTGCAACTTCGCGTACTTCGTTTGTGTCCAACGACCAGACCAAGACGTCACAGAACCCCACCTTGATCAATAAAGCTTTCATCTTATATTCGCAATATCCAGATTGCAATCTCAGTTTCTTGCTTGTTCTTCGTTTGCTCGCAGGAAACAGGCCCTCGTGGTCAGGTTGATCGTGCTCCGGCGTGGTCAATAACCCCTCGGAAGTTGGTTTAGCGATTGCTAAGGCGCGACGTCTCGCACGTTCGTAGTCGGATCGTCAAGGTCGACTCCCACAGAAAACGATAGCCACCATCTCATCGGAACATCGGGACACCTTTGCCTCTATCAAGTGGTATCAGATTTCCAGGTTGCTCGGTGAGATTTTACAGTTTTTCGTAGATTAGATCGAGTCTGTTCTTCATACCTACAGTCCACGAAAAAGCCACAAAAAAAATTAGGGTTAGTTCATCATATCCGAACCAATCTGAGCCTTTGCATAATCTTTTTAGGGTTTTTGCTTTGTTGAATTTGCGGTTGCATCGTCGTGTCAAGTTGCTGGTCTTAGAGTCTAGTCTTTTAGAGTTTCGAGTTCTGGTCACAAGTTGTCACGCCGCCGCCGCACCATTATCATCGCCCATCTACCACTTTTGCTTATCCGCCACCGCTCTGAATCCATATCCATATACCACCACCAATCCGTATCCATATACCACCATCAATCTCTATCCATATACCACCACCGCTACCATATACCACCACCGCTGCCATATACCACTACCATATATCCACCACCAATCCGAGTTCTTCTCATATTAGGTTTATTCTTGAGATCAATCTCAATTCCGATTCGTGTTTCCGTGCCTGCGTAGGTCTCGGAAAAAAAAAGAGTCTGGAGACCCCCGGGCAGTTTTTAGGCCAAAATTTTCACGGGCACAAATATTTTTTCCCTATCCTATTTTTAGGCTTTTCTGAGTCTTTTGAGCCACGTGCCATCATAGTGATTTTTTGTCGCACTTTTTCGTCGTCGCTGCCCTGATTTCCGAAAAAAAAAGTGGAATTTTTTTTTTCGTGCCCATCCTATCAGTTTGACGAGGGAAGAGTTTTGAGACACTCGCCATTATAGTGATTTTTCGCAAAAAAAAAGAGCGCAAAAAAAAAGAGGAGCGCAAAAAAAAGCGAAAAAAAAAGTTCCAGAGTGTGCTTTTCCCTTATTTACGTGCAGCGCCGTGATTTTGTTAGTGTTCTAGGCTCGCGTCTCTAGCACGGTCTAGCCTAGGACCAGCACAGTACCGTCGTTGAGCGTTTATTCAACTTTGCATCTCTGAATTGATTATTGCTGACCCTTTTTGCTACCATACTATAAGCCTTCCCAGCTCCACATACCTCTACGTCGTGCGTTTGACTCTCCCTGGCAATCGCTCTATCCAAGCTTTTGAGAGTTTTGACTACAACGGTTGCCGATCACCGCCTGCTGCTGGGTAAGAACTGGTAAGAATTTGAGATTTGCTTGACGGATTTGTGACACCCGCCACCACCACCTCTTGTTAGTATTCTGTAGGATCATATTCTTGTGTGTTTTCTATTGTTGCTAACCATGGCAGGATCACAAGCCGACGAGATTGACTGGGAGAACATGACGAATCAGGAGTTGCATGATAAATTTCAGCAAATGATGAATGGACAGGTGCAGGATGTGCTAAACAGATTTGAAGAGGCCATGGAGAAGACGTTCGAAACAAAACTCGATGACAGGTTTAATGAATTGCTCGCGCGTCTTCCACCACCACCACCGGCTGCACCTAACGCACCTCTACAACAACAACAACGACGACTGCCTTCACATCGTGAAACAGCCCTCCGCCGAGCGAGCCGTCTCCCTCTTGCACCTGGCCAAACTATTGGTGCTGCTGTTGCTACTTCTGTGGCTCCTGCTGCTGATGCGGAGGAGGATGATTTTGCTGGCGATTACGAGGATGAGGTTGATCAAAATCAGAACTACGTGCCACCACCAGCACAGCAACCATCAGGTCGTCCACATGCAAATAATGGCAATGGTAGGGCTCACCCTCAGGTACGAGATCATGACCATCTCCCTAAACTAAAATTGAATATTCCACCATTTGAGGGTAGATATGTTCCTGATATATATCTTACTTGGGAGTTAGAAACTAAACAACGATTTACATGTTTACAATATCCCGAGGAGAGACGTGTTCCTGCTGCTGTTTGTGCATTCACTAGTTTTGCATGTGTTTGGTGGTCTGAGCATTGTAGATTATATCCCATTCCTGCTACTTGGGCTGCTTTGAAAACTGCTATGCGTACTCGTTGGGTTCCACCATATTATCAACGTGAATTACTTCAAAAATTGCAGCGCTTAAGACAGGGAAAAAATTCTGTAGAAGAATATTATCAGGAATTACAAACTGGCATGATTAGATGTGGTATTGTTGAGGAGAATGAAGCTATGCTTGCACGTTTTATGGGTGGATTAAATAGAGAGATTCAGACGATTCTAGAGTATAAGGAGTATACTAATATCACTCGTTTATTCCATCTTGCTTGTAAAGCTGAACGTGAAGTGCAGGATCGACAGGCATTGGCGCGGACTAACTTTTCTGCAGGTCGACCTTCTTCATGGACACCACGTGCATCATCTACTTCCACACGTTCTGCTTCACCGGCGCCTCCGTCGGCTACCACCTCCAACCGTGATACAATAAAGCAGGCACAATCACCACTATCTGCCAAGAGCACACCTTCTGGGCCTGCAAAGAGCTCTTCTTCATCCATGGCATCAACAAGGCAAACACATGATATTATTTGTCGATGTTGCAAGGGTGGAGGTCATTATGCAAGAGAATGCCCATCTAAGCGTGTGATGATTGTTACTGAGGATGGTGGGTATGAGTCCGCTAGTGACTATGATGAGGAGACATTGGCTCTTATTACACGTGACGAACACGGTGGAGACGATTCTGATCATGAGACGCAATACATGGCTCCTGAAGATGCTGACAGGTATGAATGTTTAGTTGCTCAACGTGTTTTGAGTGTGCAGGTTACACAAGCTGAGCAAAATCAGAGGCATAATTTGTTCCATACAAAGGGAGTTGTGAAGGAACGTTCTGTTCGCGTGATCATAGATGGAGGGAGTTGCAACAACTTGGCTAGCATCGAGATGGTGGAGAAGCTATCTCTCACCACAAGACCACATCCACATCCTTACTACATCCAATGGTTCAACAACAGCGGCAAGGTTAAGGTAACACGTACTGTTCGTGTGCATTTTAGTATCTCTACATATGCTGATTATGTTGATTGTGATGTGGTACCGATGCAAGCATGTTCCTTATTACTTGGTAGACCATGGCAATTTGATAAAAATTCTATTCACCATGGTAGAAACAATCAGTATACTCTTGTTCATGAGGATAAAAATATTACTTTGCTTCCTATGACTCCTGATTCCATTTTGAAAGATGATATTAATAGAGCTAATAAAGCAAAACAGGAGAAAACTAAGAGTGAAAATCAGATTGTGGCAAAAGAATTTGAGCAACAAATGCAGCCTAATAATAATAAACAATCTAGTGTTGCTTCTGAAATTAAATTGAAAAGTGCATGTTTACTTGCCACCAAATCTGATATTGATGATCTAGATTTTAGCAAATCTGTTTGCTATGCTTTTCTGTGCAAACAGGCATTATTTTCATACGAGGACGTGCCTTCCTCTTTGCCTCCTGCTGTCACTAACATTTTGCAGGAGTTCGCCGACGTCTTTCCACAAGACGTGCCACCGGGATTACCACCTATTCGCGGGATTGAGCATCAAATTGACTTAATTCCCGGTGCATCATTACCCAACCGGGCACCATACCGTACCAATCCAGAGGAGACGAAGGAGATTATGCGTCAAGTACAAGAACTGCTCGGCAAAGGTTATATACGCGAATCCCTTAGTCCTTGTGCTGTTCCTATCATTTTAGTGCCGAAAAAGGATGGTACGTCGCGTATGTGCGTTGATTGTAGAGGCATTAATAATATTAATATGCGTTATCGTCATCCTATTCCTAGGCTAGATGATATGCTTGATGAATTGAGTGGCTCTACAATATTCTCCAAAGTTGATTTGCGTAGTGGTTACCATCAAATTCGTATGAAATTGGGAGATGAATGGAAAACAGCATTTAAAACTAAGTTTGGATTATATGAGTGGTTAGTCATGCCTTTTGGGTTAACTAATGCACCTAGTACTTTCATGAGGTTAATGAACGAAGTTTTACGTGCTTTCATTGGACGATTTGTGGTAGTTTACTTTGATGACATATTGATTTATAGCAAATCTTTGGAGGAACATTTGGAACATTTACGTGCTGTTTTTATTGCTCTACGTGATGCACGTTTGTTTGGTAACCTTGGAAAGTGCACCTTTTTCACCGACCGAGTATCTTTTCTTGGCTATGTTTTTACTCCACAGGGAATTGAAGTTGATAAAGCCAAGATTGAAGCTATTGAGAGTTGGCCGCAGCCCAAAACGGTCACACAAGTGAGGAGTTTCCTTGGCCTCGCTGGTTTTTATAGGCGTTTTGTGAGAGATTTCAGCACCATTGCTGCACCTCTCAATGAGCTTACAAAGAAGGATGTACCTTTTGTTTGGGGTACCGCACAGGAAGAAGCCTTCACGGTATTGAAAGATAAGTTGACACATGCTCCTTTACTCCAACTTCCTAATTTCAATAAGACTTTTGAGCTTGAATGTGATGCTAGTGGAATTGGATTAGGAGGTGTGTTATTACAAGATGGAAAACCTGTTGCATACTTTTCTGAAAAATTGAGTGGGCCTAGTCTGAACTATTCTACTTATGATAAAGAATTATATGCTCTTGTTCGGACCTTAGAAACATGGCAACATTATTTATGGCCCAAGGAATTTGTTATACATTCTGATCATGAATCTTTGAAACACATTAAAAGTCAAGCAAAACTGAACCGTCGACATGCTAAATGGGTTGAATTCATTGAGACTTTCCCTTATGTGATTAAACACAAGAAGGGTAAAGAAAATGTTATTGCTGATGCCTTGTCTCGTCGTTATACTATGCTTTCACAACTTGACTTTAAAATATTTGGTTTGGAGACCATCAAGGATCAATATGTTAATGATGCTGAATTTAAAGATGTGTTGCAGAATTGTAAGGAAGGGAGAACTTGGAACAAGTTCGTTCTTAACGATGGATTTGTGTTTCGTGCTAACAAGCTATGCATTCCAGCTAGCTCCGTTCGTCTTTTGTTGTTGCAGGAGGCGCATGGAGGAGGATTAATGGGACACTTTGGCGTCAAGAAGACGGAGGATATACTTGCTACACATTTGTTTTGGCCAAAGATGAGACGGGATGTTGAGCGTTTTGTTGCTCGATGCACTACATGTCAAAGAGCTAAGTCACGACTCAATCCTCATGGTTTATATATGCCTTTGCCTGTACCTAGTGTTCCTTGGGAGGATATATCTATGGACTTTGTTTTAGGTTTACCTAGAACAAAGAAGGGGAGGGATAGCATATTTGTTGTCGTGGATAGGTTCTCGAGAATGGCACACTTTATACCATGTCATAAAAGCGATGATGCTGTTAATGTTGCTGATTTGTTTTTTCGTGAAATTATTCGCTTACATGGTGTGCCAAATACTATTGTTTCAGATCGTGATACTAAATTTCTTAGCCACTTTTGGAGATGTTTATGGGCTAAGTTGGGGACTAAGCTGCTTTTTAGTACTACTTGTGACCCCCAAACTGATGGACAAACTGAAGTAGTCAATAGAACATTGTCTACTATGCTTAGGGCTGTTTTGAAGAATAACAAGAAAATGTGGGAAGAATGCTTGCCTCATACTGAATTTGCTTATAATCGTTCATTGCATTCTACTACTAAGATGTGCCCTTTTGAAATTGTGTATGGTTTCCTACCTCGTGCACCTATTGATTTGTTGCCTCTTCCATCTTCGGAGAAGGTTAATTTTGATGCTAAAGAACGTTCTGAATTGATTTTAAAAATGCATGAGTTAACTAAGGAAAACATTGAGCGTATGAATGCTAAATATAAACTTGCTGGAGATAAGGGTAGAAAACATGTTGTGTTTGCACCTGGAGATCTTGTTTGGTTACATTTGCGTAAAGATAGATTTCCTAATCTGCGCAAATCAAAGCTAATGCCACGTGCTGATTGTCCTTTTAGGGTTTTAGAGAAAATAAATGATAATGCATATAAACTTGAGCTACCTGCAGATTTTGGGGTTAGTCCCACTTTTAATATTGCAGATTTGAAGCCTTATTTGGGTGAGGAAGATGAGCTTCCGTCGAGGACGACTTCATTTCAAGAAGGGGAGGATGATGAGGACATCAATACCATTGTTACACCCACAGCCCCTACTGTTACATATACTGGACCAATTACTAGAGCTCGCGCACGCCAATTAAATTACCAGGTACTTTCGTTTCTTGGTAATGATTCTAATGTTCATGAGATTATGATGCTGCCTAAATTGGATACATTTGTTTTGCTTTCAAATGAAGGGCCTAGCTTGGAGAAGGATGAACATTGGAGCAAGAACACGCATGAAGTTGATGGCATGCGCAAGGGGATCAAGAACGGAGTTACAAGTGATGATTTCAGGACTTTGAAGCCGCCATAAGGAGTGCATGAAGCCATGGACGAAATATACAAGATGCCACTTCATAATATTCGTCCATAGGCTATTCTAGGTGCTGCGTCACCTTATTAATGGGCCAGGCCCATGTAATTTCGAAATACTTAAGTATAGGCTATTTTTAGAGTCCGTATGTGTGGGGAAACAAGAGTTAGGGTTGGATTCGGACCCCACCCTCAAGGGCCACGAAATTCCCCTCTCTTCCTCCATATATACAGCCCTTAGGGCGTCGTTTAGATTTTGGGTTTTGTTTAGATTAAAAGTTCGCCATAGCTGCAACTTCGCGTACTTCGTTTGTGTCCAACGACCAGACCAAGACGTCACAGAACCCCACCTTGATCAATAAAGCTTTCATCTTATATTCGCAATATCCAGATTGCAATCTCAGTTTCTTGCTTGTTCTTCGTTTGCTCGCAGGAAACAGGCCCTCGTGGTCAGGTTGATCGTGCTCCGGCGTGGTCAATCCCCTCGGAAGTTGGTTTAGCGATTGCTAAGGCGCGACGTCTCGCACGTTCGTAGTCGGATCGTCAAGGTCGACTCCCACAGAAAACGATAGCCACCATCTCATCGAAACATCGGGACACCTTTGCCTCTATATACATTAATCCTGTCTTGGAAGTCATGTTGCTAGACAACAATGAACCTACGAGCTATGGAGAAGCGATGGTGGGCCCGGATTCCGATAAATGGCTCGAGGCCATAAAATCCGAGAGAGGATCCATGTATGAAAACAAAGTGTAGACTTTGGCAGAACAGCTCGATGGTCGTAAGGCTGTTGAGTGCAGATGGATTTTAAAAGGAAGACGGACAATGATGGTAAATGTCACCATTAAGAAAGCTCGACTTGTCGTTAAGATGTTTTCCGACAAGTTCAAGGAGTTGACTACGATGAGACTTTCTCACTCGTAGCGATGCTAAGAGTCTGTTGGAATTATATTAGCGATTACTGCATTATTTATGAAATCTTGCAGATAGGATGTCAAAACATTGTTTCCTCGACGATTTTTTGAGGAAAGGTTGTATGTGATACAACCGGAAGGTTTTGTCAATCCTGAAAGATGCTAATAAGTATGCAAAGCTCCAGCAATCCTTCTAGGACTGGAGTAAGCATCTCGGAGTTGGAATGTATGCTTTGATAAGATGATCAAAGTTTTGGGTGTATACAAAGTTTATGAGAAACTTGTATTTCCAAAGAAGTGAGTGGGAGCACTATAGAATTTCTGATAAATATATGTTGACATATTGTTGATCAGAAATGACGTAGAATTTCTGGAAAGCATATAGGGTTATTTGGAAAGTATTTTTCAATGGAAAGCCTGGATTAAGCTACTTGAACATTGAGCATCAAGATCTATAAGGATAGATCAAAACTTAATGGTACTTTCAAATGAGCACATACCTTGACATGATCTTGAAGGTGTTCAAGATGGATCAGTCAAAGAAGGAGTTCTTGCCTGAGTTGTAAGGTATGAAGTTAAGACTTAAAGCTCGACCACGGCAGAAGAAAGAGGAAGGACGAAGGTCGTCCCCTATGCTTTTATCATAGGCTCTCTACAGTATGCTATGCTGTGTACCGCACCTGAAGTGTGCCTTGCCATGAGTCAGTCAAGGGGTACAAGAGTGATCCAAGAATGGATCACAGGACAGCGGTCAAAGTTATCCTTAGTAACTAGTGGACTAAGGAATTTTCTCGATTATGGAGGTGGTAAAAGAGTTCGTCGTAAAGGGTTACGCCGATGCAAACTTTGACACTAATCCAGATTATTCTGAATAGTAAACTGGATTCGTATAGTAGAACAGTTGTTTGGAATAGCTCCAAATGTAGCGTAGTAGTTGCATCTACAAGATGACATAGAAATTTGCGAAGTACATACGGATCTGAATGTTGCAGACCCGTTGACTAAAACCTCTCTCACAAGCAAAACATGATCAAACCCAGAACTCATTGAGTCTTAATCACATGATGATGTGAACTAGTTTAGTGACACTAGTAAACTCTTTGGATGTTGGTCACATGGCGATGTGACCTGTGAGTGTTAATCACATGACGATGTGAACTAGATTATTGACTCTAGTGCAAGTGGGAGACTGTTGGAAATATGCCCTAGAGGCAATAATAAATTGTTATTATTATATTTCCTTGTTCATGATAATCGTTTATTATCCATGCTAGAATTGTATTGATAGGAAACTCAGATACATGTGTGGATACATAGACAACACCATGTCCCTAGTAAGCCTCTAGTTGACTAGCTCGTTGATCAATAGATGGTTACGGTTTCCTGACCATGGACATTGGATGTCATTGATAACGGGATCACATCATTAGGAGAATGATGTGATGGACAAGACCCAATCCTAAGCCTAGCACAAGATCATGTAGTTCGTATGCTAAAGCTTTTCTAATGTCAAGTATCATTTCCTTAGACCATGAGATTGTGCAACTCCCGGATACCGTAGGAGTGCTTTGGGGTGTCCAAACGTCACAACGTAACTGGGTGGACTATAAAGGTGCACTACAGGTATCTCCGAAAGTGTCTGTTGGGTTGGCACGAATCGAGACTGGGATTTGTCACTCCGTGTAAACGGAGAGGTATCTCTGGGCCCACTCGGTAGGACATCATCATAATGTGCACAATGTGACCAAGGAGTTGATCATGGGATGATGTGTTACGGAACGAGTAAAGAGACTTGCCGGTAACGAGATTGAACAAGGTATCAGGATACCGACGATCGAATCTCGGGCAAGTATCGTACCGCTAGACAAAGGGAATTGTATACGGGATTGATTAAGTCCTTGACATCGTGGTTCATCCGATGAGATCATCGTGGAACATGTGGGAGCCAACATGGGTATCCAGATCCCGCTATTGGTTATTGACCGGAGAGTCATCTCGGTCATGTCTGCATGTCTCCCGAACCCGTAGGGTCTACACACTTAAGGTTCGGTGACGCTAGGGTTATAGAGATATTAGTATGCGGTAACCCGAAAGTTGTTCGGAGTCCCGGATGAGATCCCGGACGTCACGAGGAGTTCCGGAATGGTCCGGAGGTAAATAATTATATATAGGAAGTGCTATTTCGGCCATCGGGACAAGTTTCGGGGTCACCGGTATTGTACCGGGACCACCGGAAGGGTCCCGGGGGGGTCCACCGGGTGGGGCCACCTGCCCCGGAGGGCCACATGGGCTGTAGGGGGTGCTCCTTGGCCTATATGGGCCAAGGGCACCAGCCCCTAGAGGCCCATGCGCCAAAGGGACAAGAGGAGGGGAGAGTCCTAAAGGGGGAAGGCACTCCGAGGTGCCTTGGGGAGGATGGACTCCTCCCCCCTTGGCCGCACCCTTCCTTGGAGGAAGGGGCAAGGCTGCGCCTCCCCCTCCTCCCTTGGCCCTATATATAGTGGGGGGAAGGGAGGACAACCATACCTAAGCCCTGGCGCCTCCCTCTCCCTCCCATGACACATCTTCCTCCTCCCGCAGCGCTTGGCGAAGCCCTGTTGGAATCCCGCTACTTCCACCACCACGCCGTCGTGTTGTTGGATCTCCATCAACCTCTCCTTCCCCCTTGCTGGATCAAGAAGGAGGAGACGTTGCTGCTCCGTACATGTGTTGAACGCGGAGGTGCCGTCCGTTCGGCGCTAGGATCATCGATGATTTGGATCACGACGAGTACGACTCCATCAACCCCGTTCTCTTGAACGCTTCCGCGCGCGATCTACAAGGGTATGTAGATCCACTCCTCCCTCGTTGCTAGATGACTCCATAGATAGATCTTGGTGACACGTAGGAAAATTTTGAATTTATGCTATGTTCCCCAACACGAGATTCGCGCTTTGTTGCTCAACCGCTCTTCTTCCAATTCAAGAAGGAGCCGTTCAAGTCGCAACTCCGACTTCACCCTCTCCAGGTCAAGTACACCGACATCGAACACTCTTCGTCGTGCCGCGCGCAGCGAGCATCAAGCAAGCCTCTACGCGACACCGACTCACAAGAGCACCGACGACGTAAAACTCAAGAGGCCTTTGCGCTAGCACGAGAACGGCAACGACAACACCAACGTGAAGAGGAAGAGCGAACACGTTTTCAACAAAATGCACAAGATGCCGAGGCACAACGCCAAGAACAACAACTCCATGACGCTCAAGCACTTGAGGCGCAACAAGCCCTATGAGATTCAAGTCGAGCTGTGGCCGACCGAGGCTGACAAGCACGTGAACAAGACGAAGCACTTCGCCAAGAAATTCATGAACGACGACATCAAGCTCGTGTGCAACGTCAAGCTCGAAAAGCTCCTCGACAAGCTCGCCAAGAACAACAAGTTCATCAAGAGCATGAAGACAATGGAGATCATCCACGACAAGAGCAACATGAGGATGACTACCCTTCCTGACAAGAGCACCACGAGTTGAACAATCATCAACAACATGGACGTCATCATCCACGACCCCAACACAATGAAGAACAACGCTACGGAAAGCTCAAGTTCGCCATGCCCAAGTTCAATGGAAGCAACGATCCCGAAGAATATCTTTCATGGGCGTTGAAGGTCAACAAAATCTTTCGCTTGCACAACTATGAAGAAGAGAAGAAGATCGCAATGGCATCCCTTGAGTTCCAAGACTATGTCCTCATTTGGTGGGAACAAGTCATAGAGCGCCGACAGACAAGAGGTGAACCACCTATCACCACTTGGGCACAAATGAAGGATGTCATGAGAGCACACTTCGTGCCTACCTACTACAACCGTGACCTCTTCAAGAAACTCCAACTATTCAAGCAAGGAACCAAGAGCATTGAAGAGTACTACAAGGAGATGGAGATTGCCATGATACGAGCCAATGTGACAGAAGATGATGAGCAAACAATGGCATGTTTCTTGAATGGACTCAACCATCCTATAAAGAAGATCGCTGACTTCCAACCATACTTGAACCTCATCGAGCTAGTGCACCAAGCTACCAAAGCGGAACGCCAAGTGCAAGATGATTTCAAGTATGCCAAGTTCTCAGCCAAGTCATACGGCTTCTCCAACAACCAAGCTTCAATGACTCCAACACCGACTACCAAGCCTTCTACTAGCACCATCGACAAGTCAAATTCAAAGAAAGCTTCGTCAACTCCAAGTCATCCTCCTACTACGAGCAACTTCAAGCCGAGAGCTTCATCATCATCAACTCCAACCGATGAGACCGTCAAGACGAGTTCCTTCAAGTGTTTCACTTGCGGAGGCCGAGGCCACAAGTCCTAAGAGTGCACCAACAAGCGAACCATGATCCTCAACGACGACGGCACTTACGACTCAATGAGTGAAGAAGAAATGGACGCCATCGAGCAAGTCGCCATGCACCGGCAAGTGAGCGATGAAGAGGAACAAGTCTTTTGCGATGAAGATTCAAGTCCCGCCCTTGTTGTCTCCAAGGTCTTGACACTCCAACATCATCAAGAAGAAGACCAAAGATGTCATATCTTTCATACCAAGGCCGGCATCAATGGATGATCCATCAAGGTCATCATCGATGGAGGAAGTTGTCATAATCTCGCAAGTGAAGAACTTCGCTCCAAGCTCCAATTGCCCAAGACGAAGCATCCACATCCATACGAAGTGCAATGTCTTAGCGACTCCGGCACTATCCAAGTCGAGCACCGAGTACAAGTCTCCTTCAAAATTGGCGCCTACGAAGACACCTTAGAGTGCGACGTCGTTCCAATGACCGTTTGCCATCTTCTCCTTGGACGCCCATGGCAATTCGATAGAGGAGCCATCCACAACGGCCGAACGAACCACTACATCTTCAAGATGAAGGGCAAGGAGTATGTACTTCATCCCATGTCTCCAAGTCAAGTGATCGCCGAGAAGCAAGCTACCCATCATGGAGATCATAGCGAGAGAGCGAGCCACCAAAAAGAGAGTGAGCGCCACAAGCCCAAATCGAGCACCTCCACGATGAGCGAAAAGAAGAACTTAGTCCTATTTTCCACCAAAAGTGAGATAAGAGGAGTGTGTGAGAACCCATCTAGTGTCCTACACTACATCCTTGTGTGCAAGGACAATGCACCATGAACTAACACTTCTTGCACTCTTCCTCTAGTGTTGTCTTCTCTTTTATAGGAATTTCACGATGTTTTCCTCGACGAGCTACCTCCGGGACTACCTCCACTACGAGGCATTGAGCACCGCATCGACCTCATCCCCAGAGCACCGCTTCCGAACAAAGCTCCCTACCACGTCAACCCCAAAGAAACAAAAGAAATACAAAGGCAAGTAAAACATCTTATAGACCATGGACATGTGCGTGAAAGTTTGAGCCCTTGTGTTGTCCTGGTCATTCTTGTGCCAAAACGTGCCGGTAGCTTTCGCATGTGCTCCGATTGTAGACCTATCAATGCTATCACCGTTTGCTATAGGTATCCCATTCCACGCCTTGATGATATGCTTGATGAACTTAGTGGTGCCACTATCTTTTCAAAAATTGATCTCAAGAGTGGTTACTATCAAATCCGCATATAAGAGGGTGATGAATGGAAAACTGCTTTCAAAACCAAGTTTGGTTTGTATGAGTGGTTAGTCATGCATATGGGTCTATCAGAAGCACCGGGTACTTTTATGTGTCTTATGAATCATGTCTTTCGCCCTTACATTGGTATATTTGTTGTGGTCTACTTTGATGATATCGTTGTTTATAGCAAATCTCTTAGAGATCATGTCACCCATGTCCGAACCATTTTGCAAACTCTTTGAAAAGAGCAACTCTATGCTAATATGGAGAAATGCCTTTTTGGCGTTGACAAGCTCGTTTTCTTGGGTTTTGTTGTTTCCTCTTAGGGTGTTCATGTTGATGAGTCCAAGATCAATGCTATTAAGACTTGGCCACAACCAACCAATTTGCAACAAGTGCGTAGCTTTCTTGGCCTTGCGGGTTTCTATCGTCGCTTTGTGAAGGATTTTAGCACCATTGCTTCGCCTTTGCATGCTTTGAGCAAGAAGAATGTGCCTTTTGTTTGGGGACCATCCCAAGATACCACATTCAATGAGCTTAAGAATTTGCTTACTCATGCTCCCGTGCTTGCTTTACCCAACTTTGATAAGCCTTTTGAGATTCATTGTGATGCTAGTGGTAATGGCATAGGAGGTGTGTTAACACAAGATAAGCGCCCCATAGCCTACTTTAGTGAGAAACTTTCCGGAGCGCAACTAAATTACCCCATCTATGACACAGAGCTATATGCTTTAGTGCGCGTTTTGCATGAATGGGAACACTATCTTCGCCCACATGAGTTTATCATTCATACCGATCATGAGACTCTCAAGTATCTTAAGGGTCAAACCAAGTTGAACAAACGTCATGCTAAATGGAGTGAATTTATTGAGTCTTTTCCTTATGTCATCAAGTACATCAAAGGTAAGGAAAACATTTTAGCGGATGCACTTTCTCGCATATGCATGCTCGTTACTCAACTTGAATTGGATGTCATTTGTTTTGAGCATATCAAAGACTTGTATGAGCATGATGCAACTTTTGCTACTCCTTATGCTAATTGTTTGTCGCACACCTCTTGGGAACGCTATTACATCAAAGATGGATATCTTATGAGAGCTAACAAACTTTGCATCCCCGAGTCTTCTCTTAGTTTGTTGCTTTTGCGGGAATCTGATGGAGGAGGCTTAATGGGACACTTTGGATGAGACAAGACATTCGCTACGCTCTCGAAGAACTACTTTTGGCCAAAGATGTTTCGCGACGTCAATCGCTTCACCAACCGTTGCTCTACATGTCGCAAAGCTAAGTCCAAAGCACAATCTCATGGCCTCTATATGCCTCTACCAATTCCATACCAACCATGGGAAGACATTAGCATGAACTTTGTACTTGGTTTTCCTAGGACTCAAAATGGGAAAGATTCGATATTGGTCGTTGTGGACCGTTTCTCAAAAATGGCACATTTTATTCCTTGCAACAAGATAGACGATGCTTCACATGTTGCTAATCTCTTTTGTAGGGAAATATTGCGTCTACATGGAGTGCCAAAGACTATCGTCTCGGACCGCGATGTAAAGTTCCTTAGCTACTTTTGGAAGACAATATGCGCCAAGCTCGGAATCAAGCTACTCTGCTCTACGGCATATCATCCACAAACCGACGGCCAAACGGAAGTTACGAACCGCCCACTCTCCGCTCTACTTCGGGTACTCATCAAGAAGAACATCAAGGAGTGGGAGGAGTGCCTACCTACCACCGTGTTTGCCTACAACCGAGCAAGACATTCAACAACCGGCAAGTCCCCCTTCGAGGTCGTCTATGGCTTCAATCCTTTGTCACCATTGGACATTCTCCCTCTACCACTCCAAGAGCGCATCAATTTGGATGCAAGTGCACGTGTGACACATCTCAAGAAGGTGCATGAAGATACAAGAAACACCATCGAGCGCCAAGTTGAATGCCTTGCGACCAAGCTCAACTTCAACAAGCAACCTATGGTCTTCAACATTGGTGATCTCGTGTGGCTACACCTTCACAAGGATCGATTTCCACACGAACGCAAGTCCAAGCTTCGACCACGAGCTGATGGACCTTTCAAGGTGCTCGCACGATACAACGACAACGCTTACAAGATCGCCCTCCCACGCGATAAGTACAATGTGAGCGACATCTTCAACGTCAAAGATCTCTCTCCCTTCCATGGCGATGAAGAATTTGATCCGAGGACAGATCTTCCCCAAGGGAGGGGAGATGATGTGGAGCATCCTAAGGACATCCCCATGGACCCAACTACATCTCCTATGACACCTCTTGGAGCCATGACACGGGCACGTGCAAGAGCTCTCGAAACCGAGGTGACATCACTCCTCTCACATTTCCACTTTGATACACATGAGACATGGCTACTACCTCATATGGATACTTTGTGCATGCTCAGGTACCGTGGCGAAGCTAAGGAGTAAGGAGAAGAAGAAGAGGAAGATGGACGTGAAGACGGAGGAGAAGAAGTGATGAAGAAGAAGCTACAGGCTCCAGACGACCGGCCTGGACCGGACGTCCGACGTCCTCCAGGCTCCAGACGTCCGGCCCTCTCCGTACGACCGATGCCCCCGCACCCGAGCCGAAATTACGGACGTCCGACAGACACCGGACGTCTGGACCCTCGCGAGCCTCCGGACGACCGGTGACCCCCGGACATCCGACGCCTGCGTGCTGATTCGTGTTGGGCCGCAGCCCGTGTACCCCTTCTCCCCCCTCTTTTGCACTAAGACTATAAATACTCCACCTATTCCTTCTAGCTAGGATTAGCATTGTGATAGCTCATTTGAGAGATAGAGCTATGCTCATCCATATCAGATCTCCTCCTTTCGAGAGACCGTGGCCTCTTCGGAGAAGATCCCTTTGGATTCAAGCCCCCTTTTCTAAGGGAAGATCCCCCCGTGGATTCAAGACCTCCTCACGGAGAAGACCGGTTACCGTGTGTCGTCCCTAGTTGATCATGAACCTTGTATTGTTCCATGTATCCGAGGATCTAGCACATGTGTGACATATTCATGTTGGTTTGAGTGTTCCTCTTCGTTTCCCCTTGTGTTTCTCCCGTTTTCCCCTTTGTGTTCTTCGTGTTCTTCGCGGGATTCCGCTCCTTTTGTGAAAGATCGGACGATTAGGGTTCTACCCAACATCAATCATGTTCGTGATCCACATCGTCATGAAGAGCAAGTCACCTCCAAGCAACATGTGCGGGACAACGAACGTCATCGAGCTCAAGTAGGACAACGACACCATCAACATGGAGATGCTTGAGATGCACCTACCTACAAGTCCCAACAAGCTCTACATCAATTTACGGCCAAACATCATGAGCACAAGAGAAGACTGCGAGACAAGCACCACCAAGAGAAAGCTACGGCTACCACCACCACTTCGGCATCTTCGCCAAGTGATATCAAGGCATCTTCGCCTTTGGACGTACGGAATCTTCGCCTACTTCCCATGAGTTCGCCTACATCGACATCTTCAAAAACAAGGCAACCACCTACAAGCGAGGCGACACTTCCATCTTCGATAGCCCCTCAAGAAAGATGGCCGAGCATGGGAAATACCCTTCGGTCATGGAGATGAGCTACGAGATGCCACATCATAAGGGCCTCCAACAACAAGACGGTGACAAGAAGGTTGAGCATGGGACTATCCCTTCAACCAAGGCGGCGATAGGAGTTGAGCATGGAGACATTTGCACCAACATCTCTCCGACACCCACATATGAGGAGATGCCCCAATTGCCATGTGAGGAGAGCCACCACCCCATGAGTGAGATGAGTGACTCCACCATATATGACATTGAGTGCATTTCCTATGAGAGGGTGAGTGTGACCACCACTAGCCCCATACATGAGAGCATGCCACACATCCTATGTGAGTTTTAGAGCCATTTGAGTGACTCCACCAACCATATGAGTGAGAGCATCCAAGAGGGAGTGAGTGAGCCACAACAATTACTGAGTGAGGTAGTTGAGACGGCATGTGAGGCCACTATGATTTCTAGCGACATACCCTCTATTCCAAGTGTGTTTTCTTCTTTGGTGCTAGGTCTCCTACATGACGACATGCCTACCCTCGACGAGTCCATAACTCCAACGACAACGATGGCCATGGTGGAAGAAGATGCACCCCCACATGGTACCATCAAGTTGCAACCTCACCTACAACATATGAGCGATGCTCCAAAGGTAACATAGGTGATGGTGCTTCTATTGTCCCACTAGTGGACTATCATGGAAATGATTGCTTGCATGATGATGATCACCTTATGGATTCACCACATACTATGTATTTTACATGCTTTGATATGCCACCCATTTATGATGAATATGATGATGAGCATGTTGATTTGCGTAGTTGTGATGCTATGCTCCATAGGTTATCATGTGAAAATTCTTTTGGTCACAACATGTTCGACAACCCATTGAACTTGTCATGTGCTATGAGTGAGATCTCCCATATTGCATCATTTCAATCTCAACATAGTAGCTATGCATGCCCCATTAAAATAAATCCCATTTGCACTTATGACATAGATGACGAGATGATGGTCATTGGCTTTTGTTTTTATTGTGATGATATTCCTATGCTTCCTTTACATGATTTGTGCAATTCATCCACTATACCATGCCATGATCACAAGAACCAAATATGCTTTGTTTTGGATGTTCTCAATATTCTCCATGTGATGTTTCCATTAATGCTCATGAGGAGACCCCCATAGTTTCCTCATCTATATTAGGAGATTTTGATGCACTCCATACATTGCATGATTCTCATAATTGCTTGCACCATATGCATTCCATGAATAACAATGCTCTACATATTTCTAATGATGCATTACACAATTTGAGTCTCCATTATGCTATACATAACAATAAACCTATCATGATGGATGACATGTTTCTATACACGCATCTCATTTATTAGAGCATTGGATATTTTGTGCTCACCAACACAAGCACGTGCGCATCATGATGGATGATGTGTACATATACCACGCACACACAATGATGTAGGGCAGAACCCTAATCGGCCGATCTTTAGCAAAAGGAGCGGATCCCGCGAAGAACATGAAGAACACGAGAGGAAAACGAGGGGAAGCACAAGGGAAAACACGAGAGAATCACTAAACCAACACGAAATAGTCACACACGTGCTAGATCCTCGAGTACATAAGAGATCACACGATCCACGGACAACTAAGGACGATACAAAGGTTGCCGATCTTCTCCGTGAGGAGGTCTTAAATCCACAAGGGGATCTTCCCTTAGAGGAGTCTTGAATCCAAAGGGATCTTCTCCGAAGAGGAGCCGCGGTCTCTATCGTGGAGTAGATCCGATGTGGATGAGCAATGCTCTATCTCTAAATATGAGCTAAACCAATGCTAACCCTAGAGAAGTGGTGGAGGAGTCGTTTATATAGGCAAAGGGGGCGAAGGGGTACATGGGCCTCGCCCCAACATCATGCACGCAGGCACTGTCCGGATGATCCGGGTGTTGGTCCGGATGATCCTGGCTTCAGGGGTCCGGATGATCCAGGTCGGCGTCCGGATCGTCCGGCTGTGTCGTGGGGGCTGCGGGAGATCCGGATGTCCGGGTCCTAGTCCGGACATCCGGGTATGTCCGGATGATCCGGGACTAGGTACGGATGATCCGGCTTCAGGGTGACGCTTCGGGTCCTCTCTGGCGGGTTAGCCGGATTGTCCGGGACTGGGTACGGATGATCCGGCTAGGGCTGGATCGTCTGGACGGCAGTCCAGGTCGTCCGAGCTTCGGCTGACTTAGCCCTTCTTCTTCTCCGTCTTCACATCCATCTTCCTCCTCGTATTCTCCTTGCTCCTTAGCGTCTCCATGGCTAACTCCTTGATACCTGAGTATGCACAATGTCTCTGTTTGAGGTAGTAGCCATGTCTCATGTGCATTGAAGTGGAATTGTGAGAGGAGTGATGTCACCTCTGTTTCGAGAGCTCTTGCACGTGCTCGTGTCATGGGTCCACTAGGCACTTGGTGAGACGATGATAGGTCCATGGGGATGACCTTGGGATGCTCCGCATCATCTCCCCTCCCTTGGGGAAGATCCGTCCTTGGATCAAGTTCTTCATCACCATGGTAGGGAGAGAGATCTTTGGCGTTGAAGATGTCACTCACGGAGTACTTGTCGCATGGAATGTCGATCTTGTATATGTTGTTGTTGTAGCGTGCAAGCACCTTGAAGGGTCCATCCGCTCGTGGTCGAAGTTTGGACTTGCGATCTTGGGGAAAGCGGTCCTTGTGAAGGTGTAGCCACACAAGATCTCCAATGTTGAATATCATAGGGTTCTTGTTGATGTTGAGCTTGGTCGCAAGTCATTGTACTTGGCGCTCGATGGTATGCCTTGTATCTTCATGCACCTTCTTGAGATGATTCACACGTGCACTTATGTCCAAATTGATGCGCTCTTGGAGTGGTAGAGGAAGAATGTCCAATGGTGACAATGGGTTGAATCCGTAGACGACCTCGAAGGGGGAGTTGCCAGTTGTTGAATGTTTTGCTCGGTTGTAGGCGAACTCGGCGATAGGTAGACACTCCTCCCACTCCGTGATGTTCTTCTTGATGAGTACTCGAAGTAGAGAGAAGAGTGTGCGGTTGGTCACCTCCGTTTGGCCGTCGGTTTGTGGATGATACGCCATGGAGAAGAGTAGCTTGATTCCGAGCTTGGCGCATAGGGTCTTCCAAAAGTAGCTTAGGAACTCGACGTCACGGTTCGAGATGATCGTCTTTGGCATTCCATGTAGACGCAATATTCCCCTACAAAAGAGATTGGCAACATGTGAATCATCGTCTATCTTGTTGCAAGGAATCAAATGTGCCATCTTAGAGAATCGTTCCACAACAACAAATACCGAATCCTTTCCATTTCTAGTCCTAGGCAATCCAAGTACAAAATCCATGCTAATATCTTCCCATGGTAGATATGGAATTGGGAGAGGCATGTAAAGGCCATGGGATTGAGCTTTTGACTTAGCTTTGCGACATTAAGATCATCGGTTGGTGAAGCGGTTGACGTCGCGAAACATCTTGGGCCAATAGTAGTTCTTGGAGAGCGTAGCGAACATCTTGTCGCGTCCAAAATGTCCCATTAATCCTCCTCCATGAGATTCCTACAAAAGCAACAAACGAAGAGAAGAATCGGGGATACAAAGCTTGTTAGCTCTCATAAGATATCCATCTTTGATGTAACAGCGTTCCCAAGAGGTATGCGTCAAACACTTGGCATATGGAGTAGCAAAAGTGGGATCATGCTCATATAAGTCTTTTATGTGCTCAAAGCCAATGACATCCAATTCAAGTTGAGTAACAAGCATGCATATGCGGGAAAGAGCGTCTGCCACAATATTTTCCTTAACTTTAATGTACTTGATGACATAAGGAAAAGACTCTATAAATTCACTCCATTTAGCATGATGCTTGTTCAACTTGGTTTGACCCTTAAGGTACTTGAGTGTTTCATGATCGGTATGAATGATAAATTCATGAGGGCGAAGATAGTGTTCCCATTCATGCAAAACACGGACTAAGGCATATAGCTCTTTGTCATAGATGGGGTAATTGAGTTGCGCTCCGGAAAGTTTCTCACTAAAGTAAGCTATGGGGCGCTTCTCTTGCATTAACACACCTCCTATACCATTACCACTAGCATCGCAATGAATCTCAAAGGGCTTGTCAAAGTTGGGTAATGCAAGCACGGGAGCATGAGTACGCAAATTCTTAAGCTCATTGAAAGCAGTATCTTGGGATGGTCCCCAAACAAAAGGCACATTCTTCTTGCGCAAAGCATGCAAAGGCGAAGCAATGGTGCTAAAATCTTTCACAAAGCGACGATAGAAACCCACAAGGCCAAGAAAACTTTGCACTTGTTGCAAGTTGGTTGGTTGGGGCCAAGTCTTAATAGCATTGATGATGTAGGGTGGAACAATAGATGGCCGATCTTTCACGAAAGGAGCAGATCCTGCAAAGAACACGAAGAACACGAGGGGAATCACGATGGAAACATGAGGGGAAACATGAGAGAATCACTCAAACCAACAAGAACAATCACACATGTGCTATAACCTCGAAACAGAAAGAGATACACGATCCAAATCCAACAAGGGACGATACAAAGGGTAGCCGGTTCTTCTCCATAGAGGAGGTCTTGAATCCGCAAGGGGATCTTCCCATGATGGGTCTTGAATCCAAGGTGGATCTTCTCGGTAGAGGGCCATGGTCTCTCTCGTGGAGTAGATCTGATATGGATGAGCGAAGCTCTATCTCTCAAATGAGCTATCACAACGCTAACCCTAGAAAGGAGGTGGAGGTGGTCTATTTATAGTCTAAGCCACGAAGGGGTAAGTGGGGGAGGGATACAAGGCCTGGATGCACACAGGTAGTGTCGGACGTCCGGTCGGGGTCAGACATCTGGTCTCTCGCGGGGGTCCGGTCGTCCGGAGGGCGTCAGACTTCCGACGTTTCTTCTCTGGACTGGTGGCGTCGGACGTCCGGTCGGCGTCGGTCGTCCGGGCGCTGGGACTTGTCGGACGTCCGTTGTTCTTCGGTCGTCCGGCTGATTTGGCTCGGGTGTAGATGTGTCGTTTGTCCGGTGGGGGCCGGACGTCCGGTCGCTGGGAGGGGCCGGTTGTCCGGTGTCGTCTGGACGTCCGCTCGCTGGAGCTTCTTCAGAAGCTCTTCTTCTTGCGTCTTCGCTTCCACACTTCCCTCGTGGATGGTGTAGGTGTTCCTTGGCGCTTGCACTTATCCATGTCGTCTGTAGTGTTCCGACAATACATATGCATGCACATGGGAGAAGTGTCAAGTAGTATACCATCCTCGAAGGAGTCAAATGAGAACGTGTAAAGGATATGATTCACCTTTGTGTATGTGAAGTAGATGTCGCACGCGTCACTCGCCGAACGGACTCTTGATATGGTGATGTCCATAGGATGCTCCGCATAATCTCCCCTCCCTTGGGAAAGATCCGACCTCGGATCCAAAACCAAATCACCATGGGAAAGAGTTGGCTTCGCCGTGTAGAAGTGGAAGTTCACCAAGTAGTCATCATCTTCAAGCTTGATATGGGCACTCTCCAATGTCGAATCTTCTAGTGATTCCTTCAAAATGAGCAAGGACAACAAACACTTGGAAAATAAATGTGGTTAGCGTTAGTGCAAAACCAAGCATTCAAGAGGTGATTCACCAAACAAGTGTCGTCATCATGCAAAGCATATGGTTTGACAAAGGATAGTGACATGGCATGTAAGCACATAAATTGAGCACAAGCAAAGATATCATGGGGACAAGCATGTGAATGTGAGGTAGTGATGCAAATATGCGTGACAAGAGAAGAAGAATCTACCTCAAGTTCATAGCAAAGATGGGCAAAGCGCTCAATGAAAGGTCTATGGTAGGCATAGGAATCATTCACAACACCAAAATATATGAAGTGTCTAAACACATGGGTCAAGTGCAAGACAATCCAAGCATAACATGCATAGGGTGTAGTGAAGATAGTGTGGTAGTCAACACAATAGAAAGAGCAATTGTTCATCATGTGTGAGGCAATCAAGGCAAGCATGTAGCAATCAATGGGACATGGCATATGTGAAGAAACGACATTGTTGCAACCAAACATGTGAGAGGAGCAAGTAATCCAAGAATTGGATGCAAAACACAAGGCATATATATCATCATGCATGCAATGCTGAAAATGACAAGTCGAAACAAGATCTCTAACAAGTGTGTAATCAAGTGATCCAAGTCTCAAGGTGCAAGCAACACAAGTAGTATGATCCATAATACTCATGCTCATGGTTTTGGGATTATCAAAAGGGAATGATATCACCTTGAAAGCATGTCCTTGTGCGTCCTTCACAATGCCGAAGCACAAGCAAGTATGATGTAGAAGCGTCGTGGTAGAAGGTGGCTCGCTCTCAAGAGCTCGGATTGTCAACTCACGTGACGTGGAAGTCGAGACGAAGTCCAAGTAACCTACACATGCACACAACAAAACAAAGAATGTATGCGCATTGTAGATAAATAGATCATCCATCGTGATGGTTCTCCGCTCTTGCACATAACCATTAGTAGCACAAGTGCATGAATAATATGATGCAACAATGGCTATATTCATGGCACTAGGTCTATGGTGCAAAGAGGCAAGACAAGCATGGTTCACAAAAAAATTATCAAAATCTCCAATCATATGTGAGAATGCTATGGGAGCAAACTCATTATCAAGACTAGGGGCATTGTTTCACTCAATACATGTCAAATCATCTAGCATGATAGAGGAAACATATGGAGATATATGACAAGAAGCAACAACAATCATGTGCAAAGCATGTAGATGGTTGTCATCCACCGCATGAAATGAGCAAGTGTGAATCATCGGTGATGCAACAAGGCAAGCAATCTTAGGAATCAAGTCGTGCAAGCTAGTAGTGCAAAGATGCAACATACTAGAGGAAATCATGGCAATCATGTCATGTGAGAAAATAATAGTCATAGGCAATGCACATGACATATCGCAAGCACGAACACAAAGCAAGATGAAAGTATCATCATAGGCATGGTGTACAAAGCAAACATGGCAATAACAAGCAATATCTCCACCAAGCTTGCAAATACACATACAAGTATGAGAATCAATCATCATGTGTAATGCAAAGCATGGGTCATGAATGCATGGCAGGGGCATAGTAATGAGCATATCATGCAAAGTGAACATGGCAAGATGGGCATATAATATGTAATGGACAATAACCCATAGCCAAGTGAGGGTCATGTAGAAGGAATGCATGAAGACTTCGCGTGAAGAGAGCGGTGGGAAAGGCAATCCATGGGATCCCAAGTCATCATTGCTCTCTAGAGCTCCTTTTGTCAACTCATGGGATTGTGAGGTTGACAAGTATTCGTGGGTACCTACACAAAAGAGACACAAACAAAAGAGATTGTGTGTGTGGTAAATGTACACATCATCCATCATGATGTGTATGTGCAGATGGGAGTTAGTACAAGGTAAGCATCGCTCAAAGAAATTTGATGCATGGTATAAGAACATGTCATCCATCATGAAAGAATAGTTATTGTGTATAACACGATGGGGATGCAAATTGAGCATACAAGTATAAGGCACAACAATAGCATTGTTATTCATGGGGAGCATATTGTGCACACAAGTATTGGGATCATGCAATGAATGGGATGAATCAAAATCTCCTAAAATGTATGAGGAAACTATGGGGGTCTTCTCATGAGCAATATCGGAAACTTCATATGGAGAAAATGGATAACTTCCAAAACAATGCATATCCAAAGCTAGGTGGTTATGGCATGGTATATGAGATAAATGATGCAAAGGTAGCATGTCAATATCATCACAAGAGAAACAAATGGCAATAACCATAGGCTTGTCATCTATGCCATATGTACAAATTGGGTTTATTTTAATAGCATGTGCATAGTCACTATGAAGAGATTGCAAATATGACATATGATTGATCTCATGCATAGCATATGACAAGTCAAGCGGATTGGCAAACATAATGTGACCGAGAGAATTAGCATAAGAAATCCTATGTAACATGGCATCACAACTAATAGACCCCACATGGCAATCATCATACTCATCATAAATGGGTAAATCATCGCAATGGGAAGTCACACTAGCATGAAGCATGGTAATAGGTTGATCAACCTCATGCAAGCAATCAATGTCAAGAATTTCCACTAGTGGGACAAGAGCATCACCTTTCACCTATGTTACATTTGTCATTCCACTCATGTGGTGTAGGTGAGGTGGGAAAGACCAAATGGTGGTCATCATCATCTTGATGGAACCATGTGGGGGTGCATCATATTCCACCAGGGCCATCGTCTTGTCCAAAGATATTACCAAGTCGTCGAGCATCGGCGTGTCATCATATAAGGGACCTAGCACCAAATGAGAAGACACAATAGAGGTAGAGGTCAAGTCGTTAGTGTTGAAAGTGGCCTCACATGACCTATCAACTATCTCACTCTCTCTATGTGATGGTTCACTCACTCCCTCAAAATAGGTGCACTCAAACTCACATATGGTGGAGTCACTCATCTCACTCAAGTGGTGGGGGTTGTGGCTCTCCTCACATGGGAATTGCGGCAACACATCATATATGGGGCTAGTGGTGAAGTCACTCTCACTCTCAATATGGTGGCACAAGTCACTCAAGTCATCATACATCGCCGTGGTCAAAGGGAAAATCCCATGCTCAACCATCCCGTTGTTGTCGCCGTGGATGAAGGCTGAAGATGGCACGTCATCACTCTCGCCTCCTAAGATGGAAGCATCATCCTTGCTCATCACCAGGTCACTCGCCTCCAAAACTTGGTCCTTGATGGTCTCCGTAGTCGTAGTCGTCGCCACACCATCTTGAAAAAGAGTCAAAGTAGACTCGGCATCATCAATGCCACAAAGAGGGATGGCGGTGAAGTCGAACTTGGGAGCATCGTCTTGGAACTCGGCGGACTTGGAGATCTTGGTGGTACTATCCTCATGCTCGCCTTCTTGGAGCTTGGTCTTTGAGAAGTGTTCTTGGGGTGGAGAAGCCTTGGCCTTCATGAGTTCTTGTTCCGCCTTGAGAGCACCAATGTAGTAGTCGTCAAGGGACTTGTAGTTCTCGAGGAAGAGAGTCTTGGAGATGTCGTTGTGCAATCCCATCATGAAGTGGAACTTCATCGAAATGGGGTCGTCCACGCTGGCTAGTCGCAAGGCTTTCTTCATCTCCTTGAAGTACTCGTCGATGGACTTGGATCCTTGGATGGTGTTCTCCAATTGGCGTTGAAGTTGTTCTGTGTAGGTTGGAGGCACGAACTCTCGCCGCAAAGCTCTCTTCTTCTTGGGCCAACTCATGTTGTAGCTCTCCGAAGGTGTGTGAAGGCACCATGTGAACGTGTAGTCGTGGAAGTTCCTTGTGGCGCACTTCACTTGATCTTCGGGAGGGACTTGATGTAACTTGAGGTAGTCATCCATTAGGCACTCCCACTCGAGATACTCCTCGGGTTCTTGATTTCCATAGAAAGGAATCTTGTGGTCGGTGTCGAGGTCATAGTAGCTCGTGGAAGTCGCGGACTTGAGCTTGGGGAGATTCTCTTGAGCGTAGTCTTGAGGTGCTTGTTGGCGAAGATGCCATATGTCCATAGGCGAAGATGCCTTGAAGACGCTTGGCGAAGATGCCAAGGGAGATGGTGAAGTCATTGAGCGGTTGTTGGTGTTGAGCTCTTGACGTTCACATTCTTTTTGGTGATGGTATCGATGCCGATGTGATCTGGCCGGAGATGGTAGCTCGGAGGCATGTGCTCTTGAGCGTCTTCTCGAAGATGAGGAAGATCACTTGTACGACTTGATGAGGGCTTTGATCTCCTCCATTTGTGCTTGCATCTTGGCGTCAGTGGAGGTGTTCGTGGCATTGAACTCGTCGTTGTTGTTGTAGACCAAAGATGAAATGCCTTACCTATCCATCACAAGACTCCAGCGAATATGAGTGGGAGAAAGAGAACAACTATACCAAATGTACCTTGACCGATGGTGAAGATGGATCAATTCTTGTCGGTTTCTCACACCTACACAAATAAGGCTTATGGTGGAGCTCGCTGAGGATAGTGGCACAAAAATTTGATGCAAAATGTTAGCAAGAGTCAATAATGTTGAAAGAGATTCACAAATTCGCAAGTGAAAGAAGTAGACCAATAGCAATATGTGGCACACGGAAACACACACACGGATAGATAACTGGGGTCGTGCAACCAAGGATGAGCACAAAATGTGGAATGCACGGAAAACGCTCGTGTTGCACAACTCAAGAGAGAAGCTAGCACGATTGCTCTATAGGCGGATACGACACTTGTGGACAACCTATAAGATGCAAAATGTATCGACTTTCTATCCCAAGTATGCTATATATGTATGATGTTCCGGTGGTATGATCCAAGATGATCGGATATGACAATCTTATATGCAATGTGGTATGTTCCGGTGGTTGGCAATCTTCTTTATAGGGTGATTGAGTCCATTCAAAAAACGTGCCATAGTTTGCTCATCATCTTCCGTGACATTAGCTCGTATCATGGCAATCTCCATATCCTTGTAGTACTCTTCAACGCTCTTAGTTCCTTGCTTGAGTAGTTGGAGATTCTTGAAGAGGTCGCGATTGTAGTAGGTAGGCATAAAGCGTTCTCTCATGACATCCTTCATTTGCGCCCACATAGTGATGGGTGGTTCACCTCTTGCCTCTCGGCGCTCGATGACTTGTTCCCACCAAATGAGGACATAGTCTTGGAACTCAAGGGATGCCATCGCAATCTTCTTCTCTTCTACGTAGTTGTGCAAGTGGAAGATTTTGTCGACCTTCAATGCCCATGAAAGATACTCATCGGGATTGTTGCTTCCATTGAACTTGGGCATTGTGAACGTTAGCTTGCCGTAGCGTTGCTCTTCATTGTGTTAGGGTCGGGGATGATGACACCCATCTTGTTGATGATTGTCAAACTTGTTGTGCTCTTGGCGAGGAGGGTTTTCAACCTCATGTTGCTCTTGTCGTGGATGATTCCCATTGTCTTCACTCTCTTGGTGGACTTGATGTCATTGAGGAGCTTGTGGAGGGGCTTGTCGTGCTAGAGGAGGAACTTGATGAACTTGATGATGCACGGGAGCTTGAAATCTTCGTTCGTGAGCTTCTTCGCAATGTGCTTCTTCATGTTCACAAGCTTGTCGGCCTCGGTTGGCTACGGATCGACTTGAATCTTGGAGGGCTTGTTGCGCCTCAAGTGCTTGGGCATCTCGCAATAGTTGCGCTTGACATTGTGCCTCGGCATCTTGTGCTTCTTGGTGTAGACACGCTCGCTCTTCCTCTTCATGTTGGCGTTGCCGTTCTCGTGCCAGCGCAAAAGCCTCTTGGGTTTGGCGTTCTCGGTGCTCTTGAGAGTTGGTGCTGCATAGAGGATTGAGGCTTGCTTGACGATCGTTGCACGCGGCACGACATAGAGTGTTCGATGTCAGTGTATTGAGCCGGAGAGGGTGAAGTCGGAGTGTTGACTTGAGCGAGTCCTTCTTGATGAAGACGAAGTGGAAGAAGAGCGGTTTAGCAACAAAGCGCGAATTTCGTCCATCCTTGCGTCATTCTCTTCCTTGTGATTGTCGAGCTTGTGGTCGAAGTAGTCCCTCATACATTGCTCGGAGAGTCGCAAGTCGGTGGCGAGGTTGTCGATGCAGTCAGTCATGGCTTGTTGCTCTTGATGCAGAGCACTTTGTGCACCAAAGAGGTGGCTCTTGGTGACGTAGGAGTTCATGTCGTCGTCGTGCTCAATGAAGAGTGGGTTGGTAGAAGTACTTGGCCTATCCATCATTCCAAGAGAAAAATGTGAGTGGTAGAAAGAGAAGAACGTATACCAAATGTACCTTGACCGAAGTTGAAGGTGGATCAATGATCACTCCAATGTGGAAGAAGGAATTAGCACAATTGGTACCAATTCTTGTGGGTTTCTCACACCTACACACGTAAAATCTTATGGTGGAGCTTGGTTAGGATGGTGGCACAAAATTTGATGTGAAAGTAAGCAAGATTCAACAATATTGGAAAAGATTCGCAAATTCGCAAATGCAACAAGTAGACCAAGCAATGTAAGGTACACGGAAACAGATAAGTGGGGTTGTGCAACCAAGGATGAGCCAAAATGTGGAATCCACGAAAATGCTCATGTTGCACAACACTAGAGAGACGCTAGAACGATTGCACAATAGGCGGATACGAACTTGTGCACAACCTACTAAGCAAAAATGCAATGACTTCTATCCCAAGTATGCTCTATGTATGGTGTTTCGATGAAATGATCCAAGATGATCTAGTATGACAATCTTAATGTTGTATGATGCTATGGTTCTTGCTTATAAGCTCTTTGCTTATCTTTCCCTTTTGCTTAAAAGCTTGTTTGGCTCTTTGTGTGTTGAGCTCTTTTCTCATGCAATGCTTCCTGAACCAAGATAGCAATTGTGTATGCGATGACAACTTTGTGACACAAGAGATGATACCAAGATATGCACCAATGATGTACGTATGCTATGGGAAGTATGATCACTAATGTGCACAAGTTACGTTGCCGGTAATACTCAATGGCTAGTCTCGATGGGTAAGCTATGCACAAAGATAAGGCTATGGTGGTTATCAATGTAATGGCAAGGGGTGGACAAAGATGTCATCGAAGTTGCCGTCCTTGCCTACGGTTGAGGGTGACATGAACCCAAGATGAGGTTACCGTGATGGTCGTTGTTGATGACACGTCCGTGGCAAAGATGAGCGGCAGTGATATCGATGTCGAACCTTTCCTAGTTAGCCTAAACACCATAGGAAACGATGAACCACAACTCAAACTCTCAAAACCAAAAGCGGCAAAAAGTGTCGGAGTCGGTAGCGGTCAAGTGGTGGATGTATCGAAAGGGTTGGCGGAAGTCAGGTGTTGGTGTTCAAGGGAGGGTATGCGGAGGTGTAGGTGGTGGTGTAATAAAACTGCAGGAAATGCAGTTTCGTCAGCGGAAGCCGGATAATCCAGGCCAGGAGCCGGATGATCTAGGCGAATACGGATGATCTGGGTCAGGGTCGGATGATCCGGGCAGGTCAACTGCGCTCGGGGATGGCTCAGGATGAAACTGAAAATGGTGTCAAATTCGATGATTTTGCGGATTTTTGGATGGATTGCGAGGTGGAGATGGTGGGGGAAGGTAAGATTCACTTGCAGCACAACAAATTCACTGACCAAAACCAACAAAGCATCATCAAAACTCACAAATCACAAGAATTTTTTGGGGCTATTTTGTGGGGATTTTCGAATTAGGACGAAAAACAACAAAATCAAGCTAGAAACACAATGGGGAGGCTTTGAAATCATGATCAACGTGGCTCTAGATACCAAGATGATGTAGGGGAGAACCCTAATCGGCCGATCATTCACGAAAGGAGCAGATCCCACGAAGAACATGAAGAATGTGAGGGGAAAACAAGGGGAAGCACAAGGGAAAACACGAGAGAATCACTAAACCAACACGAAATAGTCACACATGTGCTAGATCCTCGAGTACAGAAGAGATCACACGATCCACGGATAACTAAGGATGATACAAAGGTAGCCTGTCTTCTCTGTCACGAGGTATTGAATCCATCAGGGGATCTTCCCATAGAGGGGTCTTGAATCCAAAGGGATCTTCTCCGAAGAGGGGTCGCGGTATCTCTCATGGAGTAGATCCGATGTGGATGAGCAATGCTCTATCTCTAAATATGAGCTAAACCAATGCTAACCCTGGAAAAGTGGTGGAGGAGTCGTTTATATAGGCAAAGGGGGCGAAGGGGTACATGGGCCTCGGCCCAACATCATGCACGCAGGCACTGTTCGGACGATCCAGGTGCTAGTCCGGATGATCCGGGCTTCGGGGGTCCGGATGATCCGGGTCAGTGTCGGGGCTGCGGGAGGTTCGGATTTCCGGGTCCTGGTCCGGACGTCCGGGTATGTCCGGATGATCCGGGACTGGGTCCGGATGATCCGGATTCAGGGTGACGCTTCGGGTGCTCTCTGGTGGGTTAGCCGGATCGTCTGGGCTAGGGCCGGATCGTTCGGGCTTCTGCTGACTTAGCCCTTCTTCTTCTCTGTCTTCACGTCCATCTTCTTCCTCGGATTCTCCTTGCTCCTTAGCGTCTCCATGGCTAACTCCTTGATACCCGAGTATGCACAATGTCTCCGTTTGAGGTAGTAGCCATGTCACATGTGCATTGAAGTGGAATTATGAGAGGAGTGATGTCACCTCGGTTTCGAGAGCTCTTGCGTGTGCTCGTGTCATGGGTCCACTAGGCACTTGGTGAGATGATGATAGGTCCATGGGGATGACCTTGGGATGCTCCGCATCATACAATTTTTCCTTTGCCTTTGTTTTGTATAGGTACTCACGTATACTTGTTAACCTCTCAATCCCATTAGTTGACGAAACGAGCTCTTGAGAGCAGTGACGATTTGGGATACCGTGGACTACCATTACCACTGTTCCATTCGCGCAAGAACTACGCGCATCTCTTCTACTTGGCTCTCACACGGCTATGGGCTATATGTCACTTGTTACTTTATGCCCATTGTATCTTGTTCATTTAGCATGCTATGCATATTTACATGATTTTGCCATGCAATTGTGACCCTTGCTTGCATCTACCCATGATTCACCATTATGCTACTCCTATGTGTACTTGCATGCTTGGTGGAGATCCTTGTAGCTATTTCCATGATTTCTTTGTGCCCCATGATATTGATGCTTGTCGTGTTGGGAGAGCCATGATGTTCCATTGCTATTTCCATATGACCTCTTGACAATACAATGGTGATACCTTCATCATATCTTTCTTTCATGCTTGTGCTATGTCGTGTGAATTATTCATGCCCACTATTTGCACACATGACATGATTGAGATGATTACCTCTAGTACGTTACATCTTTGCACTACTAGCTTGCACCACATGATCAATATGATTGCTTGCTTTGTCGCATCACCCAGGTTCCACTCTTACTCACTTTCTTGGGTTGATGACATATATGTTCATGCCTCTCACATGATATATCTTGTTTTTGTCTGATTTAGGGTGGAACCCTATGTGGCCGATCTTTCATGAAAGGAGTGGATCCCACGATGAACACGAGGGGAATCACGAGGGTAAACACGAGGGGAAACACGAGAGAAACACTAAAACCAACTAGAGTGATCACACATATGTTAGATTCTCGAAACACAAAAGGAGATACAAGATCCACGATCAACAAAGGACGGTACATGGTAACCGGTTCTTCTCCAAAGGAGGTCTTGATGGTCTTCTCCGCGAGGAGGTCTTGAATCCAAGGGGATCTTCTCCGAAGAGGGGCCGCGGTCTCTCTCAAGGAGTAGATACGATGTGGATGAGCAAACCTCTATATCTAAATGAGCTACTACTTTGCTAACCCTAGCTAGGAGGAGGGAGAGGTCTATTTATGGTCGTAGTACAAAAGGGGGGAAGTGAAGGAGTACATGGGCCTCAGCCCGCAACTGGACACAGCCAGGGACCGGACGTCCGTAAGGTGTCGATCGTCCGAAGGCTAGCGGAGGTCCGGACGTCCGGGGATCCTTGGGCTTCCGTAGATTTTGGCTCGGTCGCTGAAGTACAGGATTTCCGAAAGTGGCTGGTCGTCCGGTGGTGTCGAACGTCCGCTCGTTTGGCTCCGGCTTCAGGCTCCGGATTTCGTGTGATGTTCGGACGTCCATTCGCTGGAGGGGGGTCGGACGTCCGGTAAGGACTAGTCGTCCGACGGCTGTAGCCTCCGGGTAGCTCCTTCTCTTGTTCCTCGTGCTTGGTGTCCTCACCGCCTTGTCCATGGTCTTCCTCTTGGCTCCTGGTCCTGCATAGCACACCTGTTTGAGGTAGTAGCCATGTCTCACATGTGGAAAGTGACAATTCGGAGTGGAGCGAGTTCACCTCATGTCCGATGGCGTATGTTCGAGGTCTCCTCGCATGTCCTCTTGGGGTTTCAAGAGTAGTCAGAGTGTACATGGGGATGAACATGGGATGCTCCGCATCATCTCCCCCCCCCTTGGGAAATATCCTACCTTGGATCGTGATCCTCATCACCATTGTAGTTGGACGAAGTGGAAGTCATGGCGCAATCCAAGTACTCCAAGGTGTCGCTGGAGGAATATACATGCAAAAAGAGCAAAAACAAATGACACTCGGAAATACAATGGTTAGCGCACACAAAGTGTCCATCATGTAAGAATGAGTCCGTGAGGCAAGATTCTTCGTGAAAAAGCGCATGAAGCTTAGCAAGATGATATGGAATGAGATGCAAAGCATTCATGTGAGCAAAAGCATTCAAAATGCACACAAATGGGTTGTGAATATGACGAATGTAACCACGGTGCAAAATGATGTCATAGTGAGACGGTTTATCAAAAGCATGAACATGGTAATTGGTGCTCAATGTGACTATGTGATCATGCAAATGATGTCGGGCAATTTGATGATGATGTAAGAATATGTCATCAAGGAACATCACAACAAATTTTCTAAGGAAATGAACAAGCTCATATATCATGGATGACATGGGAATACAAGATGCAACAAGGCAATCATAATGTGAGTCAAACCATGCATAAGATGCAAATTTGTCATGTGTATGATATGTCCATCGAGCCTGACATGTGTGAGCACAATAAACAAATATGGAGGTGTTGGTGTACCAATGCTTGATGTCGTGGCATGAGTCCGAGCGCTCCTCAATGTGAAGGTCCATAGAGCCAATCTTCAATGTCGCTCCTCTGTTCGCGAGATGTATCATGTAGACAACAAGAAGGAAACAACAATGAAAGAGTGAGCCATTGAATATGCGTATTTGATGGTGGCTCAAAAGGAAGGAGTTCACCTTTATGACAATGTCAAAAATGTTGGTGTCACACATCGTGTATGCCTTCACATGAACAAGTTGTCTCATGATGGTACCACCTTGTGAATCCTTCAAAACGAAAGTACATGACAAACACTCGGAAAAACAAATGAGGTTAGCGAAAGTGAAAAACCTATCATTCATGTGGTAAGATACCCAACAAGTGTATGAATCGTGCTCATCATAAGAAAGGACAAGGGAGAATTTCATAGTATGGAGGCATATGATGCGAGAACAACCAAATACAATAGGCTCAATCAAGCAAGCATGCATCACAAGTAAGATGTCCAAGTCTCCAAGATAAATAAGCATAGAAAGTTGGCACTCAATACAAGTTGATATGAGAGATGCCACTAATGGAGACAAGAGACAATGGTCAAGATAAATCATGAAAGAGGGAAGAGCATATATGTCATCAACCCAAGAAAGCGAGTAAGAACGGAACATGGGTGATGCGACAAAACAAGCAATCTCAGTGATCAAGTCAAGCAAGCTAGTAGTGCGAAGATGCAACGTACTAAGGAATCATGGCAAGCATGTCATGTGTGCAAATAGTGGGCATGAATAATGCACATGACATATCACAAGCATGAAGGCAAGATATGAGCAAAATAGCATCAATAGCATGAGGCACATGATAAACATGGCAATAGCAACAATGTTCTCCACCAAGCATGCAAATACATAGGAGTAGCATAATGGTGAATCATGGGTAGATGCAAGCAAGGGTCACAATTACATGGCAAAGACATAGAAATAGGCATAACATGCAAAGTGAACATGATAGTATGGGCATAAGGTAACATGTGATATATAGCCCATAGCCGTGTGAGAGCCAAGTAAAAGAGATGCACGCCGTCCTTGCGCGAAGGGAATGGTGGTAAGGATAGTCCACAGGATCCCAAATCGTCGTTGCTCTCAAGAGCTCGTTTCTTCAACTGTTGGGATTGAGAGGTTGACGAGTAGACGTGAGTACCTACACAAAACAAAGACAAAGGGAAAATTGTGTGTGCGTGGTATATGTACACATCATCCATCATGATGCGCACGTGCTTGTGTTGGTTAGCGCAAAATAGCCAATGCTGAAATAATTGAGATGCGTGATATAGCAACATGTCATCCATCATGATTGGTTTGTTGTTATGTATAGCATAATGGAGACTCAAATTGTGTAATGCATCACAAGAAATATGTAGAGCATTGTTATTCATGGAATGCATACGGTGCAAGCAATTATGAGAATCATGCAGAGTATGGAATGCATCAAAATTTCCTAATATGTATGAGGAAACTATGGGGGTCTCCTCATGAGAATTAATGGAAACATCACATTGAGAATATTGACAACATCCAAAACAAAGCACATTTGGTTCTATGTGATCATGGCATGGCATAGTAGATGAATTGCGCAAATCATGTGTCAGATTACAGGTTCCGGCAGACCCTTAAGGTTCGAACTCTGGGTGCGCACAGAGATCTTTCCCCTACCGACTCACGCTTCTATGGCTCGTAAGAAGTCTAGGCTGGAAAGAAGAACACACAAAGGACACGAGGTTTATACTGGTTCGGGCCACCGATGTGGTGTAATACCCTACTCCAGTGTGTGGTGTGGTGGATTGCCTCAGGGGCTGATGATGAACAATACAGGGGGAAGAACGGCCTCGCGAGAGGTGTTCTTGAGCTGGTGCGGTGTGTTCTACTCGGTCTGGATCTCTCTTTCTCTTCTCTCTCTCTCTCTCTTTTTTCTCTCACTCCCCCCTTCTCTCCTCTTCGGGGGCTAGCCCTATTTATAGAGGCCCTGGTCATCTTCCCAAATAATGAGCGGGAAGGGCACCAACAATTTGCCATTTTGAAGGGGAACATCTAGTACAAGTTATCCTGACCAAAGGTGGTCTTCGGCTGCCAAAAGCACTGGTGATGATGCCGTCTGGGGCTCCACAGTGTCCTCCGTCCTGCTGCTCTGCTGGTCTTGGTCTCATTGCACCGGAATGGTAACCATTGCCCGATGCCTTGGCCTGTGCTTGCTCCCTTTGCACCGAAGGGGAAACAAGGACACTGCGTAGGCCGGTGCCCGCCTGGCTCCCGCCTAATCTCGATCGTCATGGCTTGCGTCATGGGCTCCTCGCAAGGCACCCCTGCCTTGATCTCTCTGCCTCCTCGCGAGCCTGCCTGATGAGGCTGCTCCTAAGGAAGCCTCCTGTCGTCCGCCCCGCAAGGCTTGGCCCCTTGCGAGGGTCTTGAGCTTGAGCTGATGAAGCTGGACCGCACTAGGCCCCCACTCAAGCCACGCTGCAGGCCGTAGGCAGGCAAATCTGGGTCCCCCATTCACAGAACACCGACAGTAGCCCCCGGGCCCAAGGTGCGCCCGGGCTTGGCTTAGCAGAGAAGCGAAGGGGCAAGCGTGAAGCGCAGCGGGCCCCAATAGCCTGCGGCCTTGGGCGCCGCGTGGCGATTGATTGGACGTGGGTGTCTGCGCTTCCCCACGACGCCTCGACAATTGTCCATCTGACAAAGAGGTGCCCGGGCCAGGTTTACTTGCTTTGTTCTCGTTCGCCTTGCCCCAGATCCCCTTTCTCGCTCTTCTCCTTCCTGCTCCCGAAATCCTCTAGATCTTTCTCAATCCTTCCCATCCGTCACGCTATGTCGCCACGCTAGTCCCCAACTGAGGCCTGGTACTCGCCGGCTCTGGATCCCCCGAACTTGTCGGAGAAGAACCTCGCCCTCATGCGCCTGATGACGGTCGCGCAGGGCAGCAAGGGGGTGACTGTGCTCAAGGCCGGCTCCGACCAACCTGAGGGAAAGGGGAGCACCTTCTATCCGTTCTTTGTGAGCGCCATCATCGCCGGTCTGGTGCCTCCTTTCTCTGAGTTCTTCTTTGTTGTTCTCCGCCAATACAACTTGCAAGCACTGCATCTCCACCCCAAGTCTGTTCTTCTCGTGGCGATTTTTGCTTACTATTGCGAGGCTCACGTTGGGGTGAAGCCCTCGGTGGCCTTGTTGCGCCACTATTTTTCCCTCCGGGTTTCTCGTGCCCATGTCTTCGCATGCGCGAGATTTATCGCATACTCCAACTCCAATGCTATCTCGAAGCCTGGGAAGAGAATCGAAGGCTTCCGGAGCAAGTGGGTCATGGTGGACGTCGGGCGCCTCCACCCCCGACTGGTGTTGCCTACGGGGCAGCCCAAGGCCGTTGACGCATGGTCCCACGCGGAGCTCATTGACCCCCGTGCGAAGGCGGTGCTGAAGAGGATGAACGCGGACCTGAGGCCAGGTAGCTTGGGGGCGGCGAAGCTGACCGGGGCTACACTCTTGAGGGAGTTCTTGGAGCACTGGGTGGCTCCACTCCAGGAGCACTCGCTCCCATTGTGGAGGCTTGGCGAAGCGAACGCCACCCTGCGCCTAAGCTCCAAGGCCCTGACTAACGAGGATCTGGTCGTGGCCCTCCACTCCTTGGTTGGGGGAGACGTGGCGAGCCCGGTGGGCGCCCCCGTCCCCCTGTTCCTTCGTGACGACTGGGAGCAGCTGATGAACACCATGCCCACCTTCAATGGTGAGGGGCTGGTGCCTGCGGAAGCTCCCGAGGATCTGGCGGTGCTGGTGATGGTGGACGTGTCCTCCAGCAGCTCCAGCCGGAGTGAGGAGGAAGAAGAGGCGGAGGAGGAAGAGTCTGACTCTGAGGCGACTGGCGAGGAGTCGGGGGAGTCCTTCCCTCGGCGGAGGTCCCGGGCCCTTCGCTCCATGCCGGACAACGACGAGGCTGGCACCAGACGAGGAGGGGAGGACTCTCCCTTGGTCACAAGGAAGGGCAGGTCGGGGCCGGTTCTCCCAGGGTCTGCTCTGGTCCCCGGGCGGTCTGAGGCCAGCTCCAGCCCTCCAGACGTGCCTTCTGCTTCCGGGCCTCCCAAGGCCGACCCCAGCTGCAGGCTCTTGGGCTTCAAGTTTGGCCGGAAGCTGCTTGAGTCCGTGAACCACGACCAGTAAGTGCTCGATTCATGCTTCGCTTGGTTTCTGCCGCTGAGGCTTGACGTCTGCACTCTTTTGCCAGGCTGGCACCTGCAACGAAGAGGTTGAGAGGGGGTTCTGCGGCCCTGCTTGGGGCAAGTCCATCTGCTGGGGTGGCACCTTCATCTGCTGGGGAAGGAGACGGCGAGGCTCGCGCCTCCCCTTCCCGATCGTCTTCGCGAGGCCAACTGGGACGCTTCGGCGAGGCGTCAGCCCCCGTGGCCCCGCTGACCCTGTAGGCGGCTGCGCTCGATGCTGCAGCCGGGGTAGCCAAGGCCCATGGGGTTCCTTCCTGCCAAGCTGATCACGCCGCCGTCCTCTCCGCCCGCTCCATTGGTTCCCGTCTCTTTTGATCCCTCTGCCGCCGTCCTGGACCGGGTCGCCAACAAACCGAGCCAGCTGCGGGAGGATCTTCTGAGCGTGGACCCTCGCCTAGTGGCCGGGCACCTAGAGCTAGCTTCTGGCTGGGCCCGCTCCGCCACCTCTGTCCGAGCAGCGCTGAGCCAGGCCATGTCGGCCTCCGATGGGGAGAAGCAGCCGCCAGCCAAGCCAAGGCCACTCGCGACGCTGCCCTAGGCGACGCCGCAGCTGCCCAGGGCCGCTGCAAGGCGCTGGAGGTCGAGCTGCAAGGCCTGCGTGACGAGCTCGCCAAGGAGGTCCGCGGCCGCCAGGAGAAGGAGCAAGAGATGAAGGCTCGGGAGGCTTCCATCAAGGACTGGGGCGCAAAGCTTGATGACCACTGTGGCCGGTTGGAGAAGCTGGAGCGGTCGCTGAAGGCGCAGAGGACCAAGCTAGACACCAAGGCGAAGGTGCTGGCCAAGGATCGGGTGGCCTTCGCGCAGTTGGAGAAGAAAGCTTGCGCCGTGCTGAAGACGCTTTACGAGGGCGGCTTGGAGGAGCCGTTGGCTGATGTGGAGGACGGCCCCGCCGAGCTACTTCCCTTCCTGGTCTGTGCGCTTGAAGATGTCGCAGACGGCCTCGGCCCCATGGCCGAGGCCGAGGTGCGTGCCCTGTCTTCTGCAGCGCTGACGCATGTCCTCAGCCACGTCTACCTGCGCGACCCCAACGTCGACTTCGACAGCCTACTAGAACCTGTGAGCGGCAACCTTGCCGCCGCTGCCGCTGAGGCCGTGAAAGGCCGAGCCGAGGCTTTGCTGGGGTGGTTCTGCGCCTTCAGTACCTTGCCCGGGCGCGGTGCCGCCAGCTCCGCGGCCTCAGGAGGCGGAGTCGCCCAGCGTGACTCCACCACAGGCGGCGGCGGCACTGGAGAGTGATCCCTTCGCGGCTTCTATCCTGTTTTTACTCCTGCAACATGCACCATGCCTCGCGGAGGCGTTTAAACTTGCGTTTGGCGTCGTGAAACAATCAATGGCTTGTAATATTTGCTTTAAATTCCCTGGAATTTGCATTTTTCCCTCCTATTTGCTTGCGCTCTACGTCGGCACGGCCCGGCCCCGCGCATACCTCAACCGTCGTTAGCCCCGACCAGAAACCAGGACGGGACTAAGGAGTGAGGGGCTACGTGGCAAGTTATGCTCTTGAGTCGCGATGCTCAGGAGTCCCCCTTGACGCGCGAGCAACAAGTAGGGAAGGGGGAGGGTAAAGGAGTGGATTGGTCGTTCTGCGTCAGCAGGGCCCGGCCCCGCGCATACCTCAACCGCCGTTAGCCCCGACCGGAAACCAGGACGAGACTAAGGAGTGAGGGGCTACGTGGCAAGTTAGGCTCCTGAGTCGCGATGCTCAGGAGTCCCCCTTGACGTTCAAATGGGTTTTCATACATTGGCTCCACTCGGGGAGGGGCGCGCGACGACCAGGTCCGAGGGACCTGGCTGGGTGGCGTGCGCTCGGGCATGGCCCGGGCGTAGCCCCCGTGTCCGGCCCCCTCGCGCGGCACTCCCGAGGGGAGGCATTGCGATGGTGCCAGACACTGAGCTCTAGGCTCCCTGAGGTTGGTACGGCCGTGAGCCGCCCTCAGTTGTTTATCACCAGTGCGAAGCATAGCGCTTCCGTATGTGTACGGGCATAGCCGCTCCTAGGTAGTATCGTGAGCCAGTGCGGAGCATGGTGCTTCCACTGGTACGTGGGAGGGGGGCTCCCCTCTGGGAGGAGCCCCCGGGGTGTGTACAGCCCCACCTTGACACGTGGCCGACACGGTAGGGCTAGGAGAGGTGTATCTGGGCACTCGTGAGCAAGCGCGGGACTCACGAGGCCCTACCTCGAGGCGGGTTGCGCCTGGCTCTGGGCCTTTATCAATGGTGTGTTCTTGCAGGGTGGTTAGAATGCAAATGCTCTACGTCCTCAGGTCCTGGCCCTCGAGCGAGCTCAGCCACCGCTCATATGACATGTCACGATGCCGTGGGTCAAGGCCAGGGGGTGAGGGCTGGAGAGCCAGTAGGAGCCCATGAGTCGCGATGCTTAGGTACCCCCCTTTTAACGTGCAAGCACTTTGCATGAGAGCGGGGAAGTCCGCGATAAGCAGTAGATGACGATCATGGGAACCAGATTAAGCGCGGAGGAGCAAATTCATTTCAAGTAGATGCGGGAAAAGCAAACGCCGCTGGGCCAGGCCCGAGCAGGTTGGGGATGATGCAGCCCGAGGGGCGCCCCCAACAAGGTAGGTAAAGAGCGTAAGCAAAACGGATGCACGCCGTAGGGACGGACCCACGCGACCTGGGAATGATGCGGCCCTGTGGGCTCTCCCAGCTAAAAATGGAACTTGAAAGATGTCACCTGATGCCGTTGAAGATGAAGTGATCCCGAAGAAGTGGGCGACACACGGTGAAGACGTCGACCCTCATGAGCGCCCAGGCCTAGGAGCCTCAGGAGGCTCCGAGGGCACGAGTAGGTCTTCGAGGGCCATCTCCACCTCCGCCAGGACCGTACAATGCCTGACCTCATGAGCCTCTAGAATGCTCCTCAGCAGGCGCTGATGATCGGCGATCGCGTTCGGCAGGCCGAAAGGCATGAAAACGTAGCTGTGAGGTGGACCCTCACAACGCCCCACGCGCGAAGGCCAGAGGCGCTCCTGAGACGCGGCTTGGTTGAGCCCTGGCACGTCGATGCAGACGCGCAGCCCACAATCCTCGCCAGGATGTGGGGCCACGGCAGGCAAGCGGCGGCTGCCGCGCATGACTCTCGACTCCTGTAGCTCCTGGGTGTTTCCTGCGATGAACTCCTGAGGGTTTGGTCTTCCTTGCCTTGTACCTTCCTGAGGGAAACATGCCTGGAAGCACTCCTCCAAGTGAAGCCCGAGCGCCTCCCTCATGACCTTGGCAAAGTCGGTGGCCCTCCATGAAAGAGCCAATGAGCCCTGCCTGAGGAGGGCGCCGGGTGCGCTTTCCTATGCGACAGAGGGTGGCGCTCCCTGAACGGGCGCAAATCCTGATGCAACGCCTCCGGAGGCGCCTGCCTCCTTATGGCTTGGGCCAGGCGAAGCCTTCTTCTTCTTAAGGGTCACCTCGGGAAGTCTTCCGCTCCTGTGATCTGGGTCTTCGATTGCCGCGGCTTGGAACGCACGCTCAAGTGAACACACCACGTACCTTTCCTCACAGGGTATGGTGATGACTCCACCGCTTCCTGGCATCTTGAGGACATTGTAGCCATGGTGAGTCACTGCCATGAACTTGGCTAGGGCTGGGTACCCGAGGATGGTGTTGTATGGCAGGCGAATGTGGGCGACGTCGAAGTCGATGAGCTCGGTGCGGTAGTTGTTGCGCTTCCTGAAGGTGACCGACAGGCGAACTTGACCTATTAGAATAGTGGAACCATCAGTGACTCCTGAGAAAGGCTTGGTCGGCTGGAGCTGATCATACGGCACTTGGAGATTGTCGAACGTCTCGATGGACAGAACGTTGAGTCCTGCTCCGCCATCAATGAGGGTCCTGGTGACCTGCACATTGCTGATGACTGGGGAGCAAAGCATCGGGAGGACTCCGGCCGTTGCCCCGCACTTGAGCTGATCCGCTGAGCTAAATGTGATGGCGCACGCAGACCACCTGAGAGGACGCGTGGCCTCAAGCTTGGGGAGGACTGCATTCACCTCGCGAGCAAACTGCTTGAAGATGCACTGTGATGCTGGGGCCTGGGCGCCACCCAAGATGCAAGCGATTGCGTGCGGCTCCTGGAAGCCCCCAGCCCCCTCGTCTTGATGTTGGTCTTCATTCCTTCTTGGTGGTGGAGGTAGAGGAGGGAGGCCTACATTGCCGTGCGGGCGATCCTCACGAGGCTGATCCCTCCAGCCTCCCTCGCAAGGCTGGTCCTACCAGCGATCCTCGCGAGGTCGGTCACAGCACCCTTGGCGAGGGCCACGGTCTTCCCATCATCCTCCACCTCTTCCTCCTCCTCGGCCATAGCCCCTGTCGTTGTGCTCGGGGCGTTGGCCGATACGCCCATCTCGCACGACCCTGAGCTCTTGGCATTCGTTGGTGTTGTGGGTGTGGAGGTCGTGGTACACACAATATCGGCTGCCCTTGGATGACTCAGGCTGATCCCTGCCTCGCTTGGTGTCTGGTTCCGCTGCGAGCACGGCAGCTCCCTTACGCTTCACGTCTTTGGCCTTGGGCTTTTTCTCTTCTGGGTCGGCAGCCAGGAGCTCGAGGAGGGAGAGGCGCCCATCCTCAGCCCTGGCGCACTTGGTCGCCAAGTTGAACAGCTTCAGGGATGTGCACAGGTCTTCATGGATTGCCAGCTCCTCCTTCATCTTGATGTCGCGCACGCCATGGGAGAAGGCTGAGATAATGGCTTCCTTAGTCACCCTGGGGATCTTGAGGCGAGCGTTGTTGAAGCGCTGGATGTATTTCTGCAGGGTTTCCCCTCGCTGTTGCTTGATGCGGCGCAGGTCGCTTATGGCCGGGGGCCGGTCGCGAGTGCCCTGGAAGTTGGCGATGAAGCGAGTGCGCATCTCGTCCCAGGAGGAGATCGTGTTGGGATCCAGGTTCAGGAGCCGGGTGCGGGCGACGTCCTTGAGCGCCATGAGAAACCAGTTCACCATGACCTTTTCGTCTCCGTTGGCGGCTTCAATGCCCAACTCGTAGAGCTGTAGGAATTCTGCGGGGTCCGCCATGCCATCGTAGCGAGGGGGCAGATCAGGCTTGAACTTGCCTGGCCATGTGACACCGCATAGCTCGGGGGTGAAGGCGCGGCAGCCTACTGTGGCCACTGGCGCCCTTTGCTGGTGTTGGGCCTGCTACTGGTGATTACTATGCGCCGCCGCTTGGAGCAGCATGGGGTGTCGGTGTGGAGGCGCAGGGACGCGATCTTGGCGCGCCGGTGCTGGGAGCGCGCGAGCACCTTCTTGGGGACGAGGGATCTCTTGGCAGCTCCCTTCTTGCCGCGCAGGAGCCGGACATGGCGGGTCTCGCCCTGGGGCTGCGCGCCTTCTTGGGGAGGAGGTGGTGGAGGCACCTCCTGATCCTCGCCCCCTGCGTGGAATGAAGGGCGAGGCAGCGAGAAGGACGGCAAAGGAGAGCCCCCTGCGTGGAATGAAGGGCGAGGCAACGAGAAGGACGGCAAAGGAGAGCCCCCTGCGGCGCTGATGAGCTCGGTGATGCGGGCGAGCCAGTCCTCGTAGAGGTCATCGACGGGGCGGTAGTGCAGTGGCTCTCTTGCCAGGAGCAGCGCGGCTGCGCGTCCGTGGGGGCGCGACGGGCATGGGACGACGAACTGGCTGGAGTCAATGACGGGGTTGCGGTGCGGCCCTCCCGCCGCACCGAAGGATGCTGGGACGAGGCCTGCTGCTCGTTCCCCGTCGGGCCGGTGGCGGCGTTGGCGGAAGGCAACGGGGAACGACGAGGGCGTCCGCCGATGGGCGCCGTCTGGGCGACGCGGCTGGCGAGAGCAGCCCGGTGCTTGGTGAGAGCCCGACGAGCGTCATCCATGGACATGACCGAAGATCACACGCGAACAGCGGAAGAAAGATTCCGCCGCACCCCTACCTGGCGCGCCAAATGTCGGATTTCGGGTTTCGGCAAACCCTTAAGGTTCGAACTCTGGGGTGCGCACGGAGATCTTTCCCCTACCGACTCGTGCTTCTATGGCTCGCAAGAAGTCTAGGCTGGAAAGAAGAACACACAAAGGAAACGAGGTTTATACTGGTTCGGGCCACCGATGTGGTGTAATACCCTACTCCAGTGTGTGGTGTGGTGGATTGCCTCAGGGGCTGATGATGAACAATACAGGGGGAAGAACGGCCTCTGGAGAGGTGTTCTTGAGCTGGTGCGGTGTGTTCTACTCGGTCTGGATCTCTCTCTCTCTTTCTCTTCTCTCTCTCTTTTTTCTCTCACTCCCCCCCTTTTCTCCTCTTCGGGGGCTAGTCCTATTTATAGAGGCCCTGGTCCTCTTCCCAAATAATGAGCGGGAAGGGCGCCAACAATTGTCCATTTTGAAGGGGAACATCTAGTACAAGTTATCCTAACCAAAGGTGGTCTTCGGCTGCCAAAAGCACTGGTGATGATGCCGTCTTGGGCTCCACGGTGACCTCCGTCCTGCCGCTCTGCTGGTCTTGGTCTCGTTGCACCGGAATGGTAACCTTTGCCCGATGCCTTGGCCTGTGCTTGCTCCCATTGCACCGAAGGGGAAACAAGGACACTGCGCAGGCCGGCGCCCGCCTAATCTCGATTGTCATGGCTTGGACACGGGCTCATCACGAGGCACCCCTGCCTTGATCTCGCCGCATCCTCGCGAGCCTGCCTGATGAGGCTGCTCCTGAGGAAACCTCCTGTCGTCCGCCCCGCAAGGCTTGGCCCCTTGCGAGGGTCTTGAGCTTCAGCTGATGAAGCTGGGCCGCACTGGGCCCCCACTTGAGCCACGCCGCAGGCCGTAGGCAGGCAAGTCTGGGGACCCCCATTCCCAGAATACCGACATCATGTAAAGGAAGCATGGAATATCATCACATGAAAAAAAAGCCAATGACCATCATCTTGTCATCTATGCCATAAGTGAAAATGGGATTTATTTTAATGGGACATGCATAGTTACTATGTTGAGATTGAAATGATGCAATATGGGAGATCTCACTCATAGCATATGACAAGTTTAATGGATTGTCAAATATGAAGTGACCCATAGAATTTTGACATGATATCCTATGGAGCATAACATCACAACTAGGCAACTTGACATGCTCGTCATCATATTCATTGTAAATAGGTAAGTCATTACATGAGGAAGTCACACTAGCATGAATCATGGGAATAGGTGTGTCAACATCATGCAACCAATCATTCGTAAAATAGTCCACTAGTGGGACAAGAGAAGCACCATCACCTATGTTACCTTTGGAGCATCGCTCATGTGTTGTAGGTGAGGTGTCGAAGACCAAGTCGTGGTCATCTTCAACTTGATGGAACCATGTGGGGGTGCATCTTCTTCCACCATGGCCATCGTTGTCTCCATTGGAGGTATGGACTCATCAAGAATAGGTGTGTCGTCATGTAGGAGACCAAGCACCAAAGAAGAAAACACACTAGGAGTAGATGTTAAGTCATTAGAAATCAAAGTGGCCTCACATGCCGTCTCAACTTCCTCACTCACTAAGTGTTGTGGCTCACTCACTCCCTCTTGGATGCACTCACTCATATGGTTGGTGGAGTCACTCAAATGGCTCTCAACCTCACATAGGATGTGTGGCATGCTCTCAAGTGTAGGGCTAGTGGTGGTCACACTCATCCCCTAATAGGAAATGCACTCAATTGCAGATATGGTGGAGTCACTCATATCACTCATGGGGTGGTGGCTCTCCTCACATGGCAATTGGGGCATCTCGTCACATGTCGGTGTCGGAGAGATGTTGGTGCAAATGTCTCCATGCTCAATCATGTCGTAGTTGTAGCCGTGGATGAAGGCCGAAGATGGCACATCATCACTCTCCTCTAACACCAAAGATAAGGTCTCATGTGCAGTCTCGTAGCTTGACTTGGAGTATGAGTCCAATACGGGCGCCATCTTCATGTTGTTGAAGAGGCTCGTGCTCGTCGCCGTGGTCGAAGGGGATGGCCCTTGCTCGACCTTCTTGTCGCCGTCTTGTTGTAGGAGGCCCATATGATGTGGCACCTCGTAGCTCCTCTCCATGACCGAAGCGAATGTCCCATGCTCGGCCATCTTCCTTGAGGGGCCTCCGAAGGTGGAAGGGTCGCCCTCGCTTGTAGGTGGTCGCCTTGTACTTGATGATGTCGATGTAGGCGAACTCACAGGAAGTAGGAGAAGATATCGTACGTCCAAAGGCGAAGATGCCGAAGTGGTTGTTGTAGCCGTAGCTCCATCTTGGTGGTGCTCGACTAGCGGTCTTCTCTTGTGCTCATGATGTTTGGACTTGGCATGAAGTAGGGTTTGTTAGGACTTGTGCATTTGCGCTTGTGGAGCAACATCATGATGATGGTGTCGTTGTCATGCGTGAGCTCGTAGTAGATGTTGTTCGTCGTCGTCGTGCACATGATGCTTGGAGGAGACTTTCCCTTCATGACGATGTGGATCACGGACGTGATGGTGGTCGCCATGGAGATGTGGAAGTGGATGACTTGCGCTTGCGTCACTTGGGCGCTCTGAAGATGATTGACTTGCTCGCTGCCACCTTGAAGATGATGAAAGGGAAGAACGTTTGGCCAACAAAGTCTGAATCTCCTCCATCCTTGCATCCTGCTCCTCCTTTTGTGCGGAATGCTTGTTCTCGATGTAGTCCCTTTTCCTTGCTTCAGAGTGACGAATTTCGATGGAGAGGTTCACAATGCGCTCGCTCAATATTGATTGTGCGCCTTGCATTTGTCGTTGTCGTATAAGACCGAAGATGAAATGCCTTGCCTATCCATCACAAGACTCGAGCAAATATGAGTGGTAGAAAGAGAAAAACTTATACCAAATGTACCTTGACCGATGTTGAAGATGGATCAATGATCACTCAATGATGTAACAAGGAAATAGCACAATTGGTACCAATTCTTGTCAATTTTTCACACCTACAGAAATAAGGCTTATGGTGGAGCTCGGTGAGGATAGTGGCACAAAAATTTGATGCAAAATGTTAGCAAGAGTCAATAATGTTGAAAGAGATTCACAAATTCCCATGTGAAACCAGTAGACCAATAACAATATGTGGTACACGTAAACACACGCACGGATAGATAAATGGTGTCGTGCAACCAAGGAATGAGCAATAAATGTGGAATCCACAGATAACGCTCGTGTTGCACAACTCAAGAGAGACGCTAGCACGATTGCTCAATAGGCGGATGCGACACTTGTGCACAACCTATAAGATGCAAAATGTATGAGCTTTGTATCCCAAGTATGCTATGTATGTATGTTCCGGTGGTGTGATCCAGGATGATCGGATATGATAATCTTATATGCAATGTGGTATGATGTTATGGCACTTGTTTACAAGCTTCTTTGCTCTGTCTCTTTTGCTTAAAAGATTTTTTTTGTGTATGGCCACAATGCGAACTGCACAAACCAAGATAGCAATTGGGTATATACGGGAACAATCTTGCGGCACAAGGGATGCTATGATACCAATATGATATTGTAGCGACCAGACATCAAACAGTCTGATCTCTGTGCATCTGTGTCATCGCTGGATCAGTAATGCTGACATGCACAGTACTTGAAGGATTTATAACAGAGTAGCAATCACACACTTATTACATCGAGTGTCTCAAAAGAGAACTTATTACAAATAATATGGCTTAAGGCCATCTAATAACGATAACAGCGGAAGGCTTGGAAGATAAGTGAGTCCATCAACTCCAACAGCATCACTGATTATAGAACCACGACCTAAGGCTCCTTACTCGTCGTCTGAAAAGTCTGCAACATGAACGTTGCAGCCCGAAAATGGGTCATCACATGGAATATGCTGGCAAAGTAACACGGTAGAGCAAGAACAGAAAAATGCTATCACTACATGCATATCTGGCTGGTGGAAAGCTCTATGGTTACAGTTTTGGGTAAAGCCAATTTTTCCCTACTACAAAGGAATAAGTTTTATTTAACTATCATGGTAGTTGTTAAACATTGAGAGCGTAGACACCCTCTCAATCCCAGTTAAACATCATCATTAAAACCCAAGAAAATTAATTAAAGTCACATGATGAGATTCACATGATAATCCAAGTACTAGATACTCAAGACGTCCATAACCAGGGACACGACTAATCATGATTAGTTTATACACTCTGCAGAGGTTTGCGCAATTTTCCCCACAAGACTCGATCTCCTTCGTTGGAATTCTCGCACTACATGGTGTTTGAGAAATGGATGACTGAGACATAGTCCTTCAGAAGCGCTAGCACCTTATGATCGTGTAGACCGTTACACCAACTTTCCCCTACATCCGCTAGTCTACCACTATAAGAGTTCCCACGACTTAATGAACTATGCTAGAGCCCATAGTAGCTTGTGGCTGCACACGGAAGTTTCTAGTACGAATAATCTCATGATCCCTTTGAGCCTGGGTGGCGGTCCATAAAGAAAACTGGCAATCGCTGGAATACCCAGGTGCCTCAATCCAACCAGATGTGTATTTAAGTTGCCACCTTAAGTTGAACCATTAATTAACATTCTCACATCTGTCATGGATACACTCAAACCCAATCCACGTCTACAAGCATAACATGGCATAAGCAAACGTAGAAGTAACTCCCAGGGTTTGATAATAAAACAGGTAATAGGTGCTACCTCATCTACTTCCCAACCCACAATTTATTCAGATCCTAACCATGTAATTGTTTGAGGATTGACCTAATGCAATAAAACTGGGTAGTAAGAGGTATGATCAAAGTGTTATTTGCCTTGGTGCTGATCCGTGAAACCTAGAGATTCGAAGTAGCAAGCGACGCACTCCGGGTACTGTAACACAAAAAAACAAACAAGCATACAATAAGTACTCATCTAATGCACATGTAAAACTAAAATAAGAGATCTAACCAGATGGTTCAACTTAAGAACTCCGTTTTGCAAAAAGAAACAAATCGAACGAAACAATGAAAGTCAAATGGCGAAAT